>NC_142585.1:49529693-49584693 GCF_965207765.1 Zootoca vivipara
TTTTTGATATTCTTGGCTCCAGAACAGGACAAAGTCTGCCTTGCATCTCATCAGGCAAGGGCTCCCCCTTCAGGCCAGAAAAAAAAAGACAGCCGCATAACATCCTCATGTTCCCTGCTCCAGATACACCAGAACGGGACCTAATGGGCACAGCATTGTCTGCTTTCTCGGCTAATTATGCTAATTCCTTGATATTATGCAAATGGCATGGCAGATGAAGGTGTCATCTTGTTCCAAAAGGGATTTGTTCAGCAGACTTTTCAGAAGCGTGATCCGTTCTGATTAACGCCGGCAATACATAAATTCCCCCGGCGAGACTTCTGTTTTCCACCTCTGCAAATGACTTCAGCAAGTCAGTATGCAAACGCGCCGGTCTCGTTAGCACAAAATCCAATTTTAACTGACCTCGTTCTTACCGCTAAGTCTCCCCACCGACGCTCGCTGTCAAGTTGCAAGAACGGCTTCGGGCATTTTTTTAGGAAGCAATGTAAAAAGAATCTTGCTGGCCCCAATGCTAATCTCAGAAACCGGAGGGAAATGTTTGGTGAAAACAGCGTCCCCAAACTTGATCCCACCCCTACGCCACAGCAGTACTGTACGTGAAAGAAGAAGATTCCACCTCAACATTAGGAAGAACTTCCTGACAGTAAGAGCTGTTCGGCAGTGGGATTTGCTGCCAAGGAGTGTGGTGGACATAGCTGCCAAGTTTTCCCTTTTCTCGCGAGGAAGCCTATTCAGCATAAGGGAAAATCCCTTTTAAAAAGGGATAACTTGGCAGCTACGGTGGTGGAGTCTCCTTCTTTGGAGGTCTTTAAGCAGAGGCTTGACAGGCATATGTCAAGAATGCTTTGATAGTGTTTCCTGCTTGGCAGGGGGTTGGACTGGATGGCCCTTGTGGTCTCTTCCAACTCTATGATTCTATGATTCTATGAACTTTCTGACAGTAAGAGGTGTTCGGCAGTGGAATTTGCTGCCAAGGAGTGTGGCGGAGTCTCCTTCTTTGGAGGTCTTTAAGCAGAGGCTCGACAGCCATACGTCAAGAATGCTTTGATGGTGTTTCCTGCTTGGCAGGGGGTTGGACTGGATGGCCCTTGGGGTCTCTTCCAACTCTAGGATTCTATGATTCTATGATTAGGAAGAACTTCCTGACAGTCAGAGCTGTTCGGCAGTGGGATTTGCTGCCAAGGAGTGTGGCGGAGTCTCCTTCTTTGGAGGTCTTTAAGCAGAGGCTTGACAGCCACATGTCAAGAATGCTTTGATGGTGTTTCCTGCTTCTTCCCCCCCCCCCACCGCCTCGCCACGCACCTCCCGCATGAGACGGGGCTTCGGAGAAGGTCTCCGAAGCCCCGTCCCATGTCGGCGCTGCGTGGTGAGGCAGCGGGGGGGGGGGGAGGAGCGCTTCTCCTCCCCCCCCGGCCGCCTCGCCGCGCACGCCAAGCCAGTCCCCGAGCCGAAGTGCGGCGCGGCGGGTGCTTTTCGCCGTTTGCCTAACCCCTTCGCTCCGGGAAGGCAAACGGCGAAAAGCCCCCGCCGCGCCGCACTTCGGCTCGGGGACTGGCTTAGTGGCGGCGGGGGAAAAGGGGAGGAAAAAGCCGGCTTCCCTCGGCGCCCGCTGCCGCTTCCTCGGGGAAGGCAAGCAGGCGGGCTGTCCGCCTGCTTGTGTTCGCCGAGGAAGCGCAGCCCCATGCCGGCGGTGCGCGGCAAGGCTGCCGGGGGGGGGAGCGCTTCTTTCCCCCGCCGCCTCACCGCGCACCTCCAGCATGAGACCGGGCTTCGGAGCGGCGGTTGGCGGAGCGGCGGTTGGCCGTTGTCCCTCCGTCCAATCCCTGTGTCTCTGGGGGACATGCGCAGTGACCCAGGGACACACGGGACAGCTTGGACGCAGGGACAACTTGCATATTATTATATAGGATGATAGATAGATAGATAGATAGATAGATAGATAGATAGATAGATAGATAGATAGATGATAGATACATAGATAGATCAGTGGATTTGTAACTGGCTGACTGACCGAACCCAAAGGGTGCTCATAAATGGCTCCCACGGGAAGCCACCACTGGCAGGACACTGAGGAGGCAACGGGCCTTTGCCCTCTCCTGCTCTCCAACGGCTGGCAATCGGTGGGATGAACGCCTCTGAACAGCCAGGCTCCCAGCAGTCACGGGACTCCAACTCCCATCATCCCCCACGGTTGGCAGCGCTGGCTGGGGATGATGGAACCTGGAGTCCGACCTTCTGTTTCATAGAATCATAGAATCCTAGAGTTGGAAGAGACCCCAAGGGCCATCCAGTCCAACCCCCTGCCAAGCAGGAAAGACCATCAAAGCATTCTGGACATATGCCTGTCAAGCCTCTGCTTAAAGACCTCCAAAGGAGGAGACTCCACCACACTCCTTGGCAGCAAATCCCACTGCCGAACAGCTCTTACTGTCAGGAAGTTCTTCCTAATCATAGAATCCTAGAGTTGGAAGAGACCACAAGGGCCATCCAGTCCAGCCCCCTGCCAAGCAGGAAAGACCATCAAAGCATTCTGGACATATGCCTGTCGAGCCTCCGCTTAAAGACCTCCAAAGAAGGAGACTCCACCACACTCCTTGGCAGCAAATTCCACTGCCGAACAGCTCTGACTGTCAGGAAGTTCTTCCGAATGTTGAGGTGGAATCTTCTTTCTTGTAGTTTCATAGAATCATAGAATCATAGAGTTGGAAGAGACCACAAGGGCCATCCAGTCCAACCCCCTGCCAGGCAGGAAACACCATCCAAGCATTCTTGACATATGCCTGTCAAGCCTCTGCTTAAAGACCTCCAAAGAAGGAGACTCCACCCCACTCCTTGGCATCAAATCCCACTGCCGAACAGCTCTGACTGTCAGGAAGTTCTTCCTAATGTTGAGGTGGAATCTTCTTTCTTGAAGTTGGAATCCATTGCTCTGTGTTTGCTTCTCTGGAGCAGCAGAAAACAACCTTTCTCCCTCCTCTATATGACATCCTTTCATATATTTGAACATGGCTATATATATTTGAACATGGCAGATATATTTCTTAAAATGTTTTTTAATACTATTAAATACCAGACTCCACCACACTCCTTGGTAGCAAATTCCACTGCCGAACAGCTCTTACTGTCAGGAAGTTCTTCCTAATCATAGAATCATAGAGTTGGAAGAGACCCCAAGGGCCATCCAGTCCAACCCCCTGCCGAGCAGGAAACACCATCAAAGCATTCCTGACATATGCCTGTCGAGCCTCTGCTTAAAGACCTCCAAAGGAGGAGACTCCACCACACTCCTTGGCAGCAAATCCCACTGCCGAACAGCTCTGACTGTCAGGAAGTTCTTCCTAATGTTGAGGTGGAATCTTCTTTCTTGAAGTTGGAATCCATTGCTCCGTGTCCGCTTCTCTGGAGCAGCAGAAAACAATCTTTCTCCCTCCTCTATATGACATCCTTTTATATATTTGAACATGGCTATCATATCACCCCTTAACCTTCTCTTCTCCAGGCTAAACATACCCAGCTCCCTAAGCCGTTCCTCATAAGGCATCGTTTCCAGGCCTTCGACCATTTTGGTTGCCCTCTTCTGGACACGTTCCAGCTTGTCAGTCTCCTTCTTGAACTGTGGTGCCCAGAACTGGACACAGTACTCTAGGTGAGGTCTGACCAGAGCAGAATACAGTGGTACTATTACTTCCCTAGATCTAGATGCTATACTCCTATTGATGCAGCCCAGAATCGCATTGGCTTTTTGAGCTGCTGCATCACACTGCTGACTCATGTCAAGTTTGTGGTCTACCAAGACTCCTAGGGTAAACAAGGGTGCAGCCAGCGATTTGTGTGTTGCCAAAGACATGAGCAAGGATATATTCGTGGAATTGCAAAATTGGAAGGGACTCCCAAGGGCCATCTAGTCCATCCTCCTACAATGCAGTAATCGCAGCTACCGAAGTTGCAACATCCACCAACCACAGCAAAGACAAGCCAGGCTTCTGAGGCCCAGGAAGTTCTGGCGAGGTCCAGCCACAAGACAGCTAGAATGAGAACCATAATTAAAAACAAATAAGAGGAGGAAGGCAGGGACGTAGAGAAAGACCAATCATAGAATCGTAGAGATGGAAGAGACCCCAAGGGCCATCCAGTCCAACCCCCTGCCAAGCAGGAAACACCATCAAAGCATTCTGGACATATGCCTGTCAAGCCTCTGCTTAAAGACCTCCAAAGAAGGAGACTCCACCACACTCCTTGGCAGCAAATCCAACTGCCGAACACCTCTGACTGTCAGGAAGTTCTTCCTAATGTTGAGGTGGAATCTTCTTTCTTGTAGCTTGAATCCTCTGCTCCGTGTCCGCTTCCCTGGAGCAGCAGAAAACAACCTTTCACCCGCCTCTATATGACATCCTTTTATATATTTGTCTAATCTGTTAAGGTCATTTTGAAGTGTGATCCTGTCCTCTGGGGTATTAGCCACCCCTCCCAATTTGGTGTCATCTGCAAACTTGCTCAGGGTGCCATCAAGCCCATCATCCAAGTCATTGATAAAGATCATAGAATCATAGAATCGTCGAGTTGGAAGAGACCACAAGGGCCATCCAGTCCAACCCCCTGCCGAGCAGGAAACACCACCAAAGCATTCTTGACATATGCCTGTCAAGCCTCTGCTTAAAGACCTCCAAAGAAGGAGACTCCACCACACTCCTTGGCAGCAAATCCCACTGCCGAACAGCTCTTACTGTCAGGAAGTTCATAGAATCATAGAGTTGGAAGAGACCACAAGGGCCATCCAGTCCAACCCCCTGCCAAGCAGGAAACACCATCAAAGCATTCTTGACATAAGAACACCATCAAAGCAGGAAACACCATCAAAGCATTCTTGACATATGCCTGTCAAGCCTCTGTTTAAGACCTCCAAAGAAGGAGACTCCACCACACTCCTTGGCAGCAAATTCCACTGTCGAACAGCTCTTACTGTCAGGAAGTTCATAGAATCATAGAGTTGGAAGAGACCCCAAGGGCCACCCAGTCCAACCCCCTGCCAAGCAGGAAACACCATCAAAGCATTCTTGACATATGCCTGTCAAGCCTCTGTTTAAGACCTCCAAAGAAGGAGACTCCACCACACTCCTTGGCAGCAAATCCCACTGCCGAACCGCTCCTACTGTCAGGAAGTTCTTCCTAATGAATCCAGGCAGGCGGACCTGGAATGAGGGCAGGGTCCGCCTGGCAGAAACACCCAAGGCCAGAAATTGGTGACAAAATACCCCTTTCCTGTACTCTTCTACAGAAAGGAGACCCTCCCTAAAACACCTTGCCTGCATGGCCCAGGGGACAGAATCCTGGGTCTCCTCGCCCAATGATAAAAAGGGGAGGGTGATAACCTTGTGTGCCCCCGTGAGTTCTACGGAGCATAGGCTAGTCCAGGCACCCCCAAACTGCGGCCCTCCAGATGTTTTGCCCTACAACACCCACGATCCCTAGCTAACAGGACCAGTGGTCAGGGAAGATGGGAATTGTAGTCCAAAACATCTGGAGGGCTGTTTGGGGATGCCTGGGGATGCCTGGGCTAGGCCTACTCCAAATTCATGGAGCGGGGGGCAGAGCAGGCCATTCTGCTTGCCCCACCACCCTTGGTGGGCTCTTGTGTTTGCATCCTGCTTGCAGGCTTCCCACAGTGGGCATCCGGATTAGATGGGCCACTGGCCTGATCCAGCAGGCTCTTCGCAGGTTCTTAAGAAATAAATGAATAAAACTAATATGGGGCATGACAAATGGCTTCAGGATCCGCCAAATTTGGAGGATGGATGGCGGCTAACAGATTGAGGTTGAATCCCGACAAGACAGATTGAGGTTGAATCCCGACCCAAACCAGCATGCCAAGGAGTCACAGAATCATACCTCTACCTCTCTTTCAAATCAGAACCAGTGAAGGCGGCGAAGGTCCTGTGTGAGTGCCTGGAGGCGGTTGGAGGTTGGATGGCGGCTAACAGATTGAGGTTGAATCCTGACAAGACAGAAGGACTGTTTGTGGGGGACAGGAGGCGGGCAGGTGTGGAGGACTCCCTGGTCCTGAATGGGGTAACTGTGCCCCTGAAGGACCAGGTACGCAGCCTGGGAGTCATGCTGGACTCACAGCTGTCCATGGAGGCGCAGGTCAATTCTGTGTCCAGGGCAGCTGTCTATCAGCTCCATCTGGTACGCTGGATGAGACCCTACCTGCCCGCGGACTGTCTCGCCAGAGTGCTGCATGCTCTGGTTATCTCCCGCTTGGACTACTGCAATGCGCTCCACGTGGGGCTACCTTTGAAGGTGACCCGGAAACTACAACTAATCCAGAATGCGGCAGCTAGACTGGTGACTGGGAGCGGCCGCCGAGACCACATAACACCGGTCTTGAAAGATCTACATTGGCTCCCAGTACGTTTCCGAGCACAATTCAAAGTGTTGGCGCTGACCTTTAAAGCCCTAAACGGCCTCGGTCCAGTATACCTGAAGGAGCGTCTCCACCCCCATCGTTAAAGACCTCCAAAGAAGGAGACTCCACCACACTCCTTGGCAGCAAATCCCACTGCCGAACAGCTCTTACTGTCAGGAAGTACGGAAGGAGCGTCTCCACCCCCATCGTTCTGCCCGGACACTGAGGTCCAGCGCCGAGGGCCTTCTGGCGGTTCCCTCGTTGCGAGAAGCCAAGTTGCAGGGAACCAGGTAGAGGGCCTTCTCGGTGGTGGCGCCCGCCCTGTGGAACGCCCTCCCACCAGACGTCAAAAAGGAAAACAACTACCAGACTTTTACAAGACATCTGAAGGCAGCCCTGTTCAGGGAGGCTTTTAATGTTTAATAGATTATTGTGCTTTAATTTTCTGTTGGAAGCCGCCCAGAGTGGCTGGGGAAACCCGGCCAGATGGGCGGGGTATAACTAAATTAATATTATTATTATTATTAAATTGAGGCATGTCAAATTTTTATTGTTTCCGCTCTGTTTGCAGGAAGAAGGGGGGGGGAAGCCCAGTTTTGTTCCTAAGTGCCTGCAGAAGGGTTGGACTCTGTTCTTGCTCCTGGTCAATGCCTACGCAATGAAAACCGGAAAGACACCATTCGGCTGGGGTCCATTCCTGCCTCCTAACATTGGTTGCCGACCGTGAGGTCATTACAAAGGCATTGCGCGGCGCAGTGATGTCACAATCGCCATTGTGCTCAACTGGACATTATGAGGAAAGCAAGGTGAAATTGACCCAGAGCCGCAAAACCAAGACACACCAGGACACTGTTGGGCAACCTTTTGAGCTTGGTGTGTCAAAATTCGCCAAAAAACCGAGCATAACTCGGGTGGTGTGTCACTTCGAGGAAAAAAACCATACTTTCGCGATATTTATAGTTTAAATAACAAAAATGTATAATTGTAATATATAACTGTATTTAATAAACCGAAAACTAATTATTTAACCAAACCAAACCAAAAACCCCTTATTTATCACAAAGTGCCCAGAGTTGTTGAGCTTTTTTGGGGGGGGAACTGCTGACCAAAGTTTTGGAGGGTTTTTTTGGGGGGTGCCAAAGTTGCTTTGCTTTTGGGGACGGGTGCCCCAAAGCTGCTGCGCTTTTTGGGGGGGGGAGAGAACAGAAATAATACCTTCGCTGGAACTAACACGCGGCACCGACATAGTCTGCCAAAGCGCCAAAAAACCCAGCACAGAATGGGTTAAAAAACAAACGCCGTTACACCCAATCATTGTCTGCCAAAGCGCCAGAAAGGAAGAAAAAGAGCACAGAACGGGTTAAAAAACCAATCTCTGGCTACCAGCAACAACAACAACAAAAACCAGCACAGAAAGGGTTAAAAAACCAATCTCTGGCTACCAGCAACAGCAACAACAACAAAAACCAGCACAGAAAGGGTTAAAAAACCAATCTCTGGCTACCAGCAACAACAACAACAAAAACCAGCACAGAAAGGGTTAAAAAACCAATCTCTGGCTACCAGCAACAATAACACCAAAAAAAAAGGATCCAGGTTTTAACAGCGGAGACAAGCTCTAGTGGAGACAAGCTGTAGGAGGGGGGGGAGAACAAATGGGGGGAAAACAAGAAGAAGAAGAAGAAGAAGAAGAAGAAGAAGAAGAAGAAGAAGAAGAAGAAGAAGAAGAAGAAGAAGAAGAAGAAGAAGAAGAAGAAGAACAGCATGAATGGGCCAATGGGGCACGTGCCAGCAGTGACGGCTCTGCGTGTCATGTCTGACACGCGTGTCATAGGTTCGCCATCACTGCACCAGGAGGTCCTGGTACGTGTCCAGTTTAGACTTCCACAACATTCCGATGCTGGTGGGGACTGATGGGAGCTGGAGTCCAAAACAGAGTTTTGAGATAGATAGACCCCTTGCTTGCATCCAACATGTCTTCAGAATCGGGGAATGGGTGCATAATCAAAGGCGCATGGGCATCGGCCTTGGCCCAGCCAGTGCCCTCCAGCTGTTGGTGAAGCCTGGCGTACACTATGAATCATAGAGTTGGAAAAGACCACAAGGGTCATCCAGTCCATAGAATCATAGAATCGTAGAGTTGGAAGAGACCACAAGGGTCATCCAGTCCAACCCCCTGCCAAGCAGGAAACACCATCCAAGCATTCTTGACAATATGCCTGTCAAGCCTCTGCCTAAAGACCTCCAAAGAAGGAGACTCCACCACACCCCTTGGCAGCAAATCCCACTGCCGAACAGCTCTGACTGTCAAGAAGTTCTTCCTAAGGTTGAGGTGGAATCTTCTTTCTTGAAGTTTGGATCCATTGCTCCGTGTCCGCTTCTCTGGAGCAGCAGAAAACAACCTTTCTCCCTCCTCTATATGACATACATTGATATATTTGAACATGGCTATCACATCACCCCTTAACCTTCTCTTCTCCAGCTGCCGTCGGGACTCCAACTCCCATCAGCCCCCGCCAGCCAGGCCAACGGCGGGGGTATGATGGGAGTCGGAGTCCAGTTCTCTCGGAGGGTCTGCTCCAGCTGCGAGGCTGCTCTTGCGATGGGGAAGGGGGCTTCCATCCAGGCATAGGCAACCTTTAGCTCCCCGATGTTGTGGAACTACGACTCCCATGATCCCTCGCCAACAGGGCCAGCGGTCAGGGATCATGGGAGTTGTAGTTCCAAAACACCGGGGAGCCAAAGGCTGCCTATGCCTGGCCCTGGGACAGGCATAGGCCAGTGTTTCTCAACCAGTGTGCCTCCAGATGTTTTGGGACTACAACTCCCATCATTCCTGACCCCTGGTCTTGCTAGCTAGGGATGATGGGAGTTGTAGTCCCAAAACATCTGGAAGCACACTGGTTGAGAAACACTGGCATAGGCAACCTTTGGCTCCCCGATGTTGTGGAACTACGACTTCCATGATCCCTCGCCAACAGGGCCAGCGGTCAGGGATCATGGGAGTCGTAGTTCCAAAAACATCTGTGAGCCAAAGGCTGCCTATGCCTGGCCCTGGGATAGGCATAGTAGGCAACCTTTGGCTCCCCGATGTTGTGGAACGACGACTCCCATGATCCCTCGCCCACAGGGCCAGCGGTCAGGGATCATGGGAGTTGTAGTTCCAAAACACCGGGGAGCCAAAGGCTGCCTATGCCTGGCCCTGGGATAGGCATAGTAGGCAACCTTTGGCTCCCCGATGTTGTGGAACTACGACTCCCATGATCCCTCGCTCACAGGGCCAGCGGTCAGGGATCATGGGAGTTGTAGTTCCAAAAACATCTGTGAGCCAAAGGCTGCCTATGCCTGGCCCTGGGACAGGCATAGGCCAGTGTTTCTCAACCAGTGTGCCTCCAGATGTTTTGGGACTACAACTCCCATCATTCCTGACCACTGGCCTTGCTAGCTCGGGATGATGGGAGTTGTAGTCCCAAAACATCTGGAGGCACACTGGTTGAGAAACCCTGGCATAGGCGACCTTTGGCTCCCCGATGTTGTGGAACTACGACTCCCATGATCCCTCGCTCACAGGGCCAGCGGTCAGGGCTCATGGGAGTCGTAGTTCCCCAAAACATCGCCTCCCCTTCCCCCGCTTACCTCTTTCCAGCGCAGCTGCTTGAGGCTGCGCTTGAGCGGCTGGAGCGAGGTGCGCGCCTTGGAGCTGTCCACCGTTACGGGGCGCGAGGAACGGCGCGCGCGCCCCCGAGGCCCCGTCGCCGCCGCCGCCGGGCCGCCCTTCTTCCTCCTCGGCGACTCCTTGGCCGCTCCTCCGCCTCGGCGCCCGCCGGATCCCAGCCCCGGAGGCCCAGCACCTGCCCGAGCCGAGGGCGCAGGATCCGGGGCTCGTCTTGGAAACGCCGCCGCCGCCGCCCCCTCCCCGCCCACGGGCTGGTCCTCTGGCCGGGGCCGCGGCGGCGCCCCCTTGGCCTCCCGCTCCTCCTCTCCCGCCTTCCTTTCCTCGCGGGCGGGGGCGGCGTCTCCGTCTCTAACCGGCATCTCTATCCCTCAGGCTGGCGGCGGCGGCGGCGGCTCGCTCCTCCTCCTCCGTTGCCGGCACTGGGGAAACTGAGCATGCTCCCCGGGGGAGCGTCTTCTTCGTGGCTTTGTTGCGGCGGCGGCGGCGGCGACGTGCGCGCGACCGAAGAGACTACTCCGCGCCTGTATTAATAGGTATTAATAGGATTGTAATCCTCGTTAGTCGGCTCCGTTTCCCCCCCCCCCCATACCTCTTCTTAGAATCCTAGAATCTGCTTAAAGACCTCCAAAGACTTGGCAGCAAATCCCACTGCCGAACGGCTCTTGCTGTCAGGAAGTTCTTCGCGACCTGCGCGCAACCGAAGAGACTCCGCGCGCAACCGAAGCGCAGCCTCTCTACCTTTCCCCTTAAAGCGCCTGACTGTATTAATACGATTGTAATCATCGTTAGTCGGCTCCGTTCCCCCCCATACCTCTTCTTAGAATCCTAGAATCTGCTTAAAGACCTCCAAAGAAGGAGACTCCATCAAACTCCTTGGCAGCAATTCCCACTGCCGAACAGCTCTTACTGTCAGGAAGTTCTTCCTCATGTTGAGGTGGAATCATAGAATCATAGAGAATCATAGAGTCATAGAGTCATAGAGTTGGAAGAGACCACAAGGGCCATCCAGTCCAACCCCCTGCCAAGCAGGAAACACCATCAAAGCATTCCTGACATATGCCTGTCAAGCCTCTGCTTAAAGACCTCCAAAGAAGGAGACTCCACCACACTCCTTGGGAGCAAATCCCACTGCCGAACAGCTCTTACTGTCAGGAAGTTCTTCCTAATGTCGAGGTGGAATCTTCTTTCTTGTAGTTTCATAGAATCATAGAATCCTAGAGTTGGAAGAGACCCCCAAGGGCCATCCAGTCCAACCCCCTGCCAAGCAGGAAACACCATCAAAGCATTCCTGACATATGCCTGTCGAGCCTCTGCTTCAAGACCTCAAAAGGAGGAGACTCCACCACACTCCTTGGCAGCAAATCCCACTGCCGAACAGCTCTGACTGTCAGGAAGTTCTTCCTAATGTTTAGGTGGTTATACTATAAGAATCATAGAATCGTAGAGTTGGAAGAGACCCCAAGGGCCATCCAGTCCAACCCCCTGCCAAGCAGGAAACACCATCAAAGCATTCCTGACATATGCCTGTCAAGCCTCTGCTTCAAGACCTCCTAAGGAGGAGACTCCACCACACTCCTTGGCAGCAAATCCCACTGCCGAACAGCTCTGACTGTCAGGAAGTTCTTCCTAATGTTGAGGTGGAATCTTCTTTCTAGTAGTTTCATAGAATCATAGAATCCTAGAGTTGGAAGAGACCCCAAGGGCCATCCAGTCCAACCCCCTGCCAAGCAGGAAACACCATCAAAGCATTCCTGACATATGCCTGTCAAGCCTCTGCTTCAAGACCTCCAAAGGAGGAGACTCCACCACACTCCTTGGTAGCAAATCCCACTGCCGAACAGCTCTGACTGTCAGGAAGTTCTTCCTAATGTTGAGGTGGAATCTTCTTTCTAGTAGTTTCATAGAATCATAGAATCCTAGAGTTGGAAGAGACCCCAAGGGCCATCCAGTCCAACCCCCTGCCAAGCAGGAAACACCATCAAAGCATTCCTGACATATGCCTGTCAAGCCTCTGCTTCAAGACCTCCAAAGGAGGAGACTCCACCACACTCCTTGGTAGCAAATCCCACTGCCGAACAGCTCTGACTGTCAGGAAGTTCTTCCTGATGTTGAGGTGGAATCTTCGTTCTTGAAGTTTGGATCCATTGCTCCGTGCCCGCTTCTCTGGAGCAGCACTGGGGAAACTGAGCATGCTCCCCGGGGGAGCGTCTTCTTCATGGTTTTGTTGCGGCGGCGGCGGCGGCGTGCGCGCGACTGAAGAGACTCCGCGCCTGTATTAATAGGTATTAATATGATTGTAATCATCGTTAGTCGGCTCCGTTCCCCCCCCCCATACCTATTCTTAGAATCCTAGAATCTGGTTAAAGACCTCCAAAGGAGGAGACTCCACCACACTCCTTGGCAGCAAATCCCACTGCCGAACAGCTCTTACTGTCAGGAAGTTCTTCCTAATGTTGAGGTGGAATCTTCTTTCTTGTAGTTTCATAGAATCATAGAATCCTACAGTTGGAAGAGACCCCAAGGGCCATCTAGTCCAACCCCCTGCCAAGCAGGAAACACCATCAAAGCATTCCTGACATATGCCTGTCAAGCCTCTGCTTAAAGACCTCCAAAGGAGGAGACTCCACCACACTCCTTGGCAGCAAATCCCACTGCCGAACAGCTCTGACTGTCAGGAAGTTCTTCCTGATGTTGAGGTGAAATCTTCGTTCTTGAAGTTTGGATCCATTGCTCCGTGTCCGCTTCTCTGGAGCAGCACTGGGGAAACTGAGCATGCTCCCCGGGGGAGCGCCTTCTTCGTGGCTTTGTTGCGGCGGCGGCGACGTGCGCGCGACCGAAGAGACTCCGCGCCTGTATTAATAGGTATTATTATGATTTTAATCCTCGTTAGTCGGCTCCGTTCCCCCCCCCCCCATACCTCTTCTTAGAATCCTAGAATCTGCTTAAAGACCTCCAAAGGAGGAGACTCCACCACACGCCTTGGCAGCAAATCCCACTGCCGAACAGCTCTTACTGTCAGGAAGTTCTTCCTAATGTTGAGGTGGAATCTTCTTTCTTGTAGTTTCATAGAATCATAGAATCCTACAGTTGGAAGAGACTCCAAGGGCCATCTAGTCCAACCCCCTGCCAAGCAGGAAACACCATCAAAGCATTCCTGACATATGCCTGTCAAGCCTCTGCTTAAAGACCTCCAAAGGAGGAGACTCCACCACACTCCTTGGCAGCAAATCCCACTGCCGAACAGCTCTGACTGTCAGGAAGTTCTTCCTGATGTTGAGGTGGAATCTTCGTTCTTGAAGTTTGGATCCATTGCTCCGTGTCCGCTTCTCTGGAGCAGCACTGGGGAAACTGAGCATGCTCCCCGGGGGAGCGCCTTCTTCGTGGCTTTGTTGCGGCGGCGGCGACGTGCGCGCGACCGAAGAGACTCCGCGCCTGTATTAATAGGTATTAATATGATTGTAATCCTCGTTAGTCGGCTCCGTTCCCCCCCCCATACCTCTTCTTAGAATCCTAGAATCTGCTTAAAGACCTCCAAAGGAGGAGACTCCACCGCACGCCTTGGCAGCAATTCCCACTGCCGAACGGCTCTTACTGTCAGGAAGTTCTTCGTGACGTGCGCGCAACCGAAGAGATTCCGCGCCCCGAAGCGCAGCCTCTCTACCTTTCCCCTTAAAGCGCCTGCCTGTATTAATAGGATTGTAATCATCGTTAGTCGGCTCCGTTCCCCCCCCCCCCATACCTCTTCTTAGAATCCTAGAATCTGCTTAAAGACCTCCAAAGAAGGAGACTCCACCACACTCCTTGGCAGCAAATCCCACTGCCGAACAGCTCTTACTGTCAGGAAGTTCTTCCTAATGTTGAGGTGGAATCTTCTTTCCTGTAGTTTCATAGAATCATAGAATCCTAGAGTTGGAAGAGACCCCCAAGGGCCATCCAGTCCAACCCCCTGCCAAGCAGGAAACACCATCAAAGCATTCCTGACATATGCCTGTCAAGCCTCTGCTTCAAGACCTCAAAAGGAGGAGACTCCACCACACTCCTTGGCAGCAAATCCCACTGCCGAACAGCTCTGACTGTCAGGACGTTCTTCCTAATGTTTACTTTAGGTGGTTATACTATAAGAATCATAGAATCGTAGAGTTGGAAGAGACCCCAAGGGCCATCCAGTCCAACCCCCTGCCAAGCAGGAAACACCATCAAAGCATTCCTGACATATGCCTGTCAAGCCTCTGCTTCAAGACCTCCTAAGGAGGAGACTCCACCACACTCCTTGGCAGCAAATCCCACTGCCGAACAGCTCTTACTGTCAGGAAGTTCTTCCTAATGTTGAGGTGGAATCTTCTTTCATGTAGTTTCATAGAATCATAGAATCCTAGAGTTGGAAGAGACCCCAAGGGCCATCCAGTCCAACCCCCTGCCAAGCAGGAAACACCATCAAAACATTCCTGACATATGCCTGTCAAGCCTCTGCTTCAAGACCTCAAAAGGAGGAGACTCCACCACACTCCTTGGCAGCAAATCCCACTGCCGAACAGCTCTTACTGTCAGGAAGTTCTTCCTAATGTTTAGGTGGTTATACTATAAGAATCATAGAATCGTAGAGTTGGAAGAGACCCCAAGGGCCATCCAGTCCAACCCCCTGCCAAGCAGGAAACACCATCAAAGCATTCCTGACATATGCCTGTCAAGCCTCTGCTTAAAGACCTCCAAAGGAGGAGACTCCGCCACACTCCTTGGCAGCAAATCCCACTGCCGAACAGCTCTGACTGTCAGGAAGTTCTTCCTGATGTTGAGGTGGAATCTTCGTTCTTGAAGTTTGGATCCATTGCTCCGTGTCCGCTTCTCTGGAGCAGCACTGGGGAAACTGAGCATGCTCCCCGGGGGAGCGCCTTCTTCGTGGCTTTGTTGCGGCGGCGGCGACGTGCGCGCGACCGAAGAGACTCCGCGCCTGTATTAATAGGTATTAATATGATTGTAATCCTCGTTAGTCGGCTCCGTTCCCCCCCCCATACCTATTCTTAGAATCCTAGAATCTGCTTAAAGACCTCCAAAGGAGGAGACTCCACCACACGCCATAGCTGCCAAGTTATCCCTTTTTTAAAGGGATTTTCCCTTATGCTGAATAGGCTTCCTCGCAAGAAAAGGGAAAACTTGGCAGCTAGGCCACACGCCTTGGCAGCAATTCCCACTGACGAACGCTCTTACTGTCAGGAAGTTCTTCGCGACGTGCGCGCGACCGAAGAGACTCCGCGCCTGTATTAATAGGTATTAATATGATTGTAATCCTCGTTAGTCGGCTCCGTTCCCCCCCCCCATACCTCTTCTTAGAATCCAAGAATCTGCTTAAAGACCTCCAAAGGAGGAGACTCCACCACACGCCTTGGCAGCAATTCCCACTGCCGAACGGCTCTTACTGTCAGGAAGTTCTTCGCGACGTGCGCGCAACCGAAGAGACTCCGCGCCCCGAAGCGCAGCCTCTCTACCTTTCCCCTTAAAGCGCCTGCCTGTATTAATATGATTGTAATCATCGTTAGTCGGCTCCGTTCCCCCCCCCATACCTCTTCTTAGAATCCTAGAATCTGCTTAAAGACCTCCAAAGGAGGAGACTCCAGCACACTCCTTGGCAACAAATTCCACTGCCGAACAGCTCTTACTGTCAGGAAGTTCTTCCTCATGTTGAGGTGGAATCAGAGAATCATAGAGAATCATAGAGTCATAGAGTCATAGAGTTGGAAGAGACCACGAGGGCCATCCAGTCCAACCCCCTGCCAAGCAGGAAACACCATCAAAGCATTCTGGACATATGCCTGTCAAGCCTCTGCTTAAAGACCTCCAAAGAAGGAGACTCCACCACACTCCTTGGCAGCAATTCCCACTGCCGAACGGCTCTTACTGTCAGGAAGTTCTTCGCGACGTGCGCGCAACCGAAGAGACTCCGCGCCCCGAAGCGCAGCCTCTCTACCTTTCCCCTTAAAGCGCCTGCCTGTATTAATACGATTGTAATCATCGTTAGTCGGCTCCGTTCCCCCCCCCCTACCTCTTCTTAGAATCCTAGAATCTGCTTAAAGACCTCCAAAGGAGGAGACTCCACCACACGCCTTGGCAGCAATTCCCACTGCCGAACGGCTCTTACTGTCAGGAAGTTCTTCGCGATGTGCGCGCAACCGAAGAGACTCTGCGCCCCGAAGCGCAGCCTCTCTACCTTTCCCCTTAAAGCGCCTGCCTGTATTAATATGATTGTAATCATCGTTAGTCAATTAATTAGTAGCATCAATTGCTTACAGTTAGTAATTGTTAGTAGCATCAATTGCTTACAGTTAAAGTGAATTCCAGCTGTTGTGAACAGATCATTTGTATCAGTGTAAGTCTTAATGGAATTTGAATAAAGGAGTACTTTCTGTATGTATGTGAAAGAATCTCACAGATCAGGGTGGGGAACTTTTCTGACTCCAAAGTCCAGATCAGTATCAGGCTGGTGGTATGGCCCAATTTAAATGTCATTATGACATCACCTGATTAGCAGCTGGGCATGGCCAATTTTGAGGGTACGTAGGGAGCTTTAGGGGAGAGGAAGGAGAAGTTCTGTTCCACGAGTAGAAGTCTGCTTTGTGAGCAGAACAGCAGCATCGACTGGAACTCTGGGTTATGTGATAGCTCCACCAGCGTTGCATGTTGTCATATTGGGCAGGGCTAAGATTTGTTGTTGTCTACCAAGCTGCATATGCCTTAGCAGAAGTGGGAGGAGAAAAATCTTCCAACTCTTTCTTTAGGGTTGTGTTACAGCATATCCCTTTTTATAAATGGGCATCTGGTGGTCCCGTTTAGTTGTGATAGCAAGGAGGAGGCTAGGAAGGCAAAAGGTTCCCAATACTAGAATTTGTTTTTTGCCAATGTACTCTAGGTTTGTTCTAAGGTTTCAAACTTATTTTGCTTAATGCTTTCTTATAGAACAATATAATTACAAATGAGGGCTACTCTGATTCCTTAGATATTACCCTGCTTTTACCAGTCTTCCATTTTCTTTTGGTTCTTACATCCCTATTCCTTAGTGTTGGTATCTGATATTGTCTCCAGTGTGGTGTAGTGGTTAAGAGCAGTAGACTTGTAATCTGGGGAACTGGGTTCGCGTCTCCGCTTCTCTGAAGTCTCTCAGCCCCACCACCTCACAGGGTGTCTGTTGTGGGGGAGGAGGGGAAAGGAGATTGTTAGCCGCTTTGAGACTCCTTCGGGTAGTGATAAAGCGGGATATCAAATCCAAACTACTACAAACTACTACTTAGTCGGCTCCGTTCCCCCCCCCCATACCTCTTCTTAGAATCCTAGAATCTGCTTAAAGACCTCCAAAGGAGGAGACTCCATCACACTCCTTGGCAGCAAATCCCACTGCCGAACAGCTCTTACTGTCAGGAAGTTCTTCCTAATGTTGAGGTGGAATCATAGAATCATAGAGAATAGTAGAAGCAAAATAAAAAAATTCCTTCAGTAGCACCTTAAAGACCAACTAAGTTTATATTTTGGTATGAGCTTTCGTGTGCATGCACACTTCTTCAGATACCTGCTTAAAGAATCTGCTTAAAGACCTCCAAAGAAGGAGACTCCACCACACTCCTTGGCAGCAAATCCCACTGCCGAACAGCTCTTACTGTCAGGAAGTTCTTCCTGATGTTGAGGTGGAATCTTCTTTCTTGTAGTTTGAATCCATTGCTCCGTGTCCGCTTCTCTGGAGCAGCAGAAAACAACCTTTCTCCCTCCTCTATATGACATCCTTTTATATATTTGAACATGGCTATCATATCACCCCTTAACCTTCTCTTCTCCAGGCTAAACATACCCAGCTCCCTAAGCCGTTCCTCATAAGGCATCGTTTCCAGGCCTTTGACCATTTTGCTTGCCCTCTTCTGGACACGTTCCAGCTTGTCAGGATCCTTCTTGAACTGTGGTGCCCAGAACTGGACACAGTACTCCAGGTGAGGTCTGACCAGAGCAGAATACAGTGGTACTATTCCTTCCCTTGATCTAGATCAGGGGTTCCCAACAAAATTTTCTCGAGGACCCCTCATCGAGCCGCTATTGTGACAAGGACCCCCATTAATTCCTAACCCTAAAATTAAAAAGTGAGAGCCAAATTAAGAGTCTTTTTATATTTTATATTTATACGTTTTTTTACAGTTCTTCCTCTTCATCTGTAGGCCTTTGTCGTTTTAACGAACCACTTTTTAACCAACGGTCCATTTTTAACTTCCGCGAAAAACAACGCTTTGTTGACAAACACTACTGTTTTGCAAAGAGGCAGCGCGCGCCAGGGAGGAGGGAGGGGAATGGAGAAGACAGGGGACCTGCGCAGTAGCGCACAGATGAATCCGACGCGCAAAAAGCATCTTGGGGAGGTGATCGTTAGTATGCGCGCGCTGCCTCTTTGCAAAACAGTAGTGTTTGTAAAGCGCCACCTAACGGCATACAGCAGAACTACTGCCTCTATCTAATTCTAGTTTTGCGCTAGACTCTGCTCATGCAGGAAGCAGTCAAAACAAAAAATCTGTTGTCATACGAAATATATTTAATATATTTTTTATTCTAATAGCATCTTGCGGACCCCTCTGGCATAGCTCGCGGACCCCTGGGGGTCCCCGGACCCCCTGTTGGGAACCACTGATCTAGATGCTATACTCATAATGACACAGCCCAGAATTGCATTGGCTTTTTGAGCTGCTGCATCACGTCAAGTTTGTGGTCTACCAAGACTCCTAGATCCTTTTCACATGTACTGCTTTCAAGCCAGGTGTCTCCCATCCTGTATTTGTGCCTTTCTTTTTTTTTCTTTTTTTTTGCCCAAGTGTAGTACCTTACATTTTGTTTCTGCCTCAGTTTCCTCATGTGTTTTTTCTGCCTCAGTGTTTTCCTAATAATGTAATGCCTTTCCCCCTCTCTGCTTTACGCTTCCCTTAAGTTTGCTTCCACTTCAGTTTCATTCATTTTTTTAAATTTCTTCCTCAGTTCCCCTCTAGTTTTTTCTTTCCTTTCTCATTTTTCTGCCTCAGTTTCCCTCATGGGACTTTTTTCCTTCCTCCATTCTTCCTCATTTTCCGGCTTTTCTTCTTCATTTCTGCCTCAGTTTCCATCAAGATGCCCTCCTCCCGTTTTCTTTTGTTTTTTGCAGTTTCCCAAACTGTAGACTTCTCCTTGTCACAAATTAAAATAATTTCATGCAAACAGATGTATCCCAAATATCCAGTGTTAGCAAAATCCTAAAATGCAACAGTTGGGTCTGGCCACTGCCTCTTTTTACTCAGGAGCAAGCCCTACTGACAATGAAAATGTGAAAAATTATTCTATTTCCTTCAAACTGTGATAAGTATACAGAAAAATGGACTCTTGTTAAGTGCCCCAAATAAAAAAAATAAAAAAATAAAAAATAATTAAAATTTATGGGTCATGCTGCAGATACCTTTTCTGATAACCAAATCCAATTAATAATAGTTCTTTGGTATTGTTGATCTATCTATCTTCCCACCATGCCTGATCAATATCCAGTGTATGCGTAGCCAGGGGAGGAAGGAGAAGAGAAATAAAACAATAAAATCCAGGGGATTAGCTACGTTAGGCTTTTCAGCAAAAGCAACCAAGTCTTGTGTCTCCTTTAAAAACTTGCAGATTTATTATGGTATAAGCTTTCATCGATCACAGTCCATTTCATCAGAATAATAAGTAATTTTTATTGGACAGAATCAGTATTTTTGGTGCACCTTTAAGTATGTTCTTAGAGGGCTGGTTCTAGGAACTGTCTCTTTTCTTAGATGCCCAGGCAAGCCTGGGAATAATGCCTTTGTCTGAAATCCTGGTGAGCCATTGCTGCCAGCCAGTGTAGCCAGTACTGAGCTAGATGGGCCAATGGTCTCTGACCTAGAATAAGGCAGCTTCCTCTGTTCCATGGCACACGACAAAGGCCTGGAAACGATGCCTTATGAGGAACGGCTTAGGGAGCTGGGTATGTTTAGCCTGGAGAAGAGAAGGTGAAGGGGCGATATGATAGCCATGTTCAAATATATGAAAGGGTGTCATATGGAGGAGGGAGAAAGGTTGTTTTCTGCTGCTCCAGAGAAGCGGACACGGAGCAATGGATTCAAACTTCAAGAAAGAAGATTCCACCTCAACACTGGGAAGAACTTCCTGACAGTAAGAGCTGTTCGGCAGTGGGATTTGCTGCCAAGGAGTGTGGTGGAGTCTCCGTCTTTGGAGGTCTTTAAGCAGAGGCTTGACAGGCATATGTCAAGAATGCTTTGATGGTGTTTCCTGCTCGGCAGGGGGTTGGATTGGATGGCCCTTGGGGGTCTCTTCCAATTCTATGATTCTATGAAATATATGAAAGGATGTCATATGGAGGAGGGAGAAAGATTGTTTTCTGCTGCTCCAGAGAAGCGGACACGGAGCAATGGATTCAAACTTCAAGAAAGAAGATTCCACCTAAACCTTCGGAAGAACTTCCTGACAGTAAGAGCTGTTCGGCAGTGGGATTTGCTGCCAAGGAGTGTGGTGGAGTCTCCGTCTTTGGAGGTCTTTAAGCAGAGGCTTGACAGGCATATGTCAAGAATGCTTTGATGGTGTTTCCTGCTTGGCAGGGGGTTGGACTGGATGGCCCTTGGGGGTCTCTTCCAATTCTATGATTCTATGATTCTATGACTTTGTGGAAAGTGCTGCTGACTATATATATCTACTGGGCTGGGCCTGAGGAACAGCGCTTTCCTTCCTCCTAGACTGGTCTCCTTCTCTCCTTCCCTCCTCCTATTTGGCCCTCCACCTCCCATTCGCCACCCTTTTCTGTGTGAGGGCATCTTAAGTTCCTTGCCCTGTGTGGCCTTCTGGTTGGGTGGGCATCTCATGGGCAGACCCTGACCACCAATGAATGTTTCAGACTGATGTCACAAGGAAATTTTATAGAATCATAGAATCGTAGAGTTGGAAGAGACCACAAGGACCACACTCCTTGGCAGCAAATTCCACTGTCGAACAGCTCTTACTGTCAGGAAGTTCCTCCTAATCATAGAATCATAGAAGACTTGGACAACACCTCTAGAAGGATACAATACAATGGCTTGACAGGCATATGTCAAGAATGCTTGGATGGTGTTTCCTGCTTGGCAGGGGGTTGGACTGGATGGCCCTTGGGGTCTCTTCCAACTCTATGATTCTATGAAATATATGAAAGGATGTCATATGGTCTCTTCCAACTCTACGATTCTATGATTCTATGAACTTCCTGACAGTAAGAGCTGTTCGGCAGTGGGATTTGCTGCCAAGGAGTGTGGTGGAGTCTCCTCCTTTGGGAGGTCTTGAAGCAGAGGCTCGACAGGCATATGTCCAGAATGCTTGGATGGTGTTTCCTGCTTGGCAGGGGGTTGGACTGGATGGCCCTCGGGGTCTCTTCCAACTCTACGATTCTATGAACTTCCTGACAGTAAGAGCTGTTCGGCAGTGGGATTTGCTGCCAAGGAGTGTGGTGGAGTCTCCTCCTTTGGGAGGTCTTGAAGCAGAGGCTCGACAGGCATATGTCAAGAATGCTTGGATGGTGTTTCCTTCTCGGCAGGGGGTTGGACTGGATGGCCCTTGGGGTCTCTTCCAACTCTACGATTCTATGATTCTATGAACTTCCTGACAGTAAGCTGTTCGGCAGTGGGATATGCTGCCAAGGAGTGTGGTGGAGTCTCCTTCTTGGGAGGTCTCTAAGCAGAGGCTCGACAGGCATATGTCCAGAATGCTTGGATGGTGTTTCCTGCTCGGCAGGGGGTTGGACTGGATGGCCCTTGGGGTCTCTTCCAACTCTAGGATTCTATGATTGTATGATATGATAGCCATGTTCAAATATATGAAAGGGTGTCATATGGAGGAGGGAGAAAGATGGTTTTCTGCTGCTCCAGAGGAGCGGACACGGAGCAATGGATTCAAACTTCAAGAAAGAAGATTCCACCTCAACATCAGGAAGAACTTCCTGACAGTCAGAGCTGTTCGGCAGTGGGATTTGCTGCCAAGGCGTGTGGTGGAGTCTCCTTCTCTGGAGGTCTTGAAGCAGAGGCTTGACAGGCATCTGTCAGGAATGCTTTGATGGTGTTTCCTACTTGGCAGGGGGTTGGACTGGATGGCCCTCGTGGTCTCTTCCAACTCTATGATTCTATGATATGATAGCCATGTTCAAATATATGAAAGCGTGTCATATGGAGGAGGGAGAAAGATGGTTTTCTACAGCTCCAGAGGAGCGGACACGGAGCCATGGATTCAAGCTACAAGAAAGAAGATTCCACCTCAACATTAGGAAGAACTTCCTGACAGTCAGAGCTGTTCGGCAGTGGGATATGCTGCCAAGGAGTAGTGTGGTGAAGTCTCCTCCTTTGGGAGGTCTTTAAGCAGAGGCTCGACAGGCATATGTCCAGAATGCTTGGATGGTGTTTCCTGCTCGGCAGGGGGTTGGACTGGATGGCCCTCGGGGTCTCTTCCAACTCTAGGATTCTATGATATGATAGCCATTTTCAAATATATGAAAGGGTGTCATATGGAGGAGGGAGAAAGATGGTTTTCTGCTTCTCCAGAGGAGCGGACACGGAGCAATGGATTCAAACTTCAAGAAAGAAGATTCCACCTCAACATCAGGAAGAACTTCCTGACAGTCAGAGCTGTTCGGCAGTGGGATTTGCTGCCGAGGAGTGTGGTGGAGTCTCCTTCTTGGGAGGTCTTGAAGCAGAGGCTTGACAGGCATATGTCCAGAATGCTTGGATGGTGTTTCCTGCTTGGCAGGGGGTTGGACTGGATGGCCCTTGGGGTCTCTTCCAACTCTAGGATTCTATGATTCTATGAACTTCCTGACAGTAAGAGCTGTTCGGCAGTGGGATTTGCTGCCAAGGAGTGTGGTGGAGTCTCCTCCTTTGGGAGGTCTCTAAGCAGAGGCTCGACAGGCATATGTCCAGAATGCTTGGATGGTGTTTCCTGCTCGGCAGGGGGGGTTGGACTCTACGATTCTATGCCTCCGCCCTCGCCGCCTGCCGTAGGTCCCCTTTCCCGCCCCGGGAGCTCCCGTGGCGCGCCCGCCTCCTCCCTCCCTTTCTTCTTCCCCGTCGCCTCCTCCAGTGTTTCCCCACCAGTGGGCCTCCCGATGTTTCGGGACTACCACTCCCATCATTCCTGACCCCTGGTCTTGCTAGCTAGGGATGATGGGAGTTGTAGTCCCAAAACATCTGGAAGCACACTGGTTGAGAAACACTGGCATAGGCAACCTTTGGCTCCCCGATGTTGTGGAACTACGACTCCCATGATCCCTCGCCCACAGGGCCAGCGGTCAGGGATCATGGGAGTTGTAGTTCCAAAAACATCTGTGAGCCAAAGGCTGCCTATGCCTGGCCCTGGGATAGGCATAGTAGGCAACCTTTGGCTCCCCGATGTTGTGGAACTACGACTCCCATGATCCCTCGCTCACAGGGCCAGCGGTCAGGGATCATGGGAGTTGTAGTTCCAAAAACATCTGTGAGCCAAAGGCTGCCTATGCCTGGCCCTGGGATAGGCATAGTAGGCAACCTTTGGCTCCCCGATGTTGTGGAACTACGACTCCCATGATCCCTCGCTCACAGGGCCAGCGGTCAGGGATCATGGGAGTTGTAGTTCCAAAACACCGGGGAGCCAAAGGCTGCCTATGCCTGGCCCTGGGACAGGCATAGGCCAGTGTTTCTCAACCAGTGTGCCTCCAGATGTTTTGGGACTACAACTCCCATCATTCCTGACCCCTGGTCTTGCTAGTTGGGGATGATGGGAGTTGTAGTCCCCAAACATCTGGAGGCCCCCTGGTGGGGAAACACTGGCCTCCTCCGTCCCCGGTGCTCCGCCTCGGCTCCGCCCCAACGTGACGCATCACTCGGGGAGAGGGAGACGCCGGGAGGAGCCTAATTCTCCTCCTCCTCCTCCTCCTCCTCCTCCTCCTCCTCCTCCTCCTCCTCCTCCTCCTCCTCCTCTGCGCCCTCGGTCCTGGGCGAGCCGAGCGCCGCGCTCCCGGCTCCGGCTTCCTCCCGCTCGTCGCCGCGGCGGACTCGCCGTCGGGGCTGCCGGGCGATGCTCTCGCTTGCAAGATGCCGGTCAAGCTCAGGATCCGCTACAACCTGGTGGACGACGCCGGAGACGCGCGGCTGCCGCTGCACAACGAGGAAGCCTTCCAGCACGGGATCCACTTCCAGGCCAAGGTGAGCCGCCGTTTGTGCGCCTTTACGCGCGGGATCGCGCGCTCGCTGCTTTCTTCGGGCCGTAGGTCCGGTCCCCCACCCCCTCGTTGCGGGTTGTCACCTCCAAAGAAAGAGGTCTGCAGGCGCCGTTGCGCGCCTTTACGCACGGGATCCCGCGCTCGCTGCTTCCCCCAGGCCGTAGGTCCGGTCCCCCACCCCCTCGTTGCGGGTTGTCACCTCCAAAGAAAGAGGTCTGCAGGCGCCGTTGCGCGCCTTTACGCGCGGGATCCCGCGCTCGCTGCTTCCTCCAGGCCCTAGGTCCGGCCCCCCACCCCCTCGTTGCGGGTTGTCACCTCCAAAGAAAGAGGTCTGCAGGCGCCGTTGCGCGCCTTTACGCGCGGGATCCCGCGCTCGCTGCTTCCTCCGGGCCGTAGGTCCGGTCCCCCACCCCCTCTGGCGACACCCCAGCCGGGTTCTCTCCAGACCCCCCCGCAGCAGCCGCGGGGCGCGGGTGGTCACCTCCAAAGAAAGAGGTCTGGAGGCGCCTTTACGCGCGGGATCCCGCGCTCGCTGCTTCCTCCAGGCCGTAGGTCCGGTTCCCCACCCCCTCTGGCGACACCCCAGCCGGGTTCTCTCCAGACCCCCCCCCCCCGCAGCCGCCGCGGGGCGCGGGTTGTCACCTCCAAAGAAAGAGGTCTGCCCGGGCATGTGCAGAGTGCTCCTCGAGACTGGGCATGTTTAGCCTGGAGAAGAGAAGGTGAAGGGGTGATATGATAGCCATGTTCAAATATATGAAAGGATGTCATATGGAGGAGGGAGAAAGATTGAGTCAGCAGTGTGATGCAGCAGCTCAAAAAGCCAATGCAATTCTGGGCTGCATCAAGAGGAGTATAGCATCTAGATCAAGGGAAGTAATAGTACCACTGTATTCTGCTCTGGTCAGACCTCGCCTGGAGTACTGTGTCCAGTTCTGGGCACCACAGTTCAAGAAGGAGACTGACAAGCTGGAACGTGTCCAGAAGAGGGCAACCAAAATGGTCAAAGGCCTGGAAACGATGCCTTATGAGGAACGGCTTAGGGAGCTGGGTATGTTTAGCCTGGAGAAGAGAAGGTTAAGGGGTGATATGATACCCATGTTCAAATATATGAAAGGATGTCATATGGAGGAGGGAGAAAGGTTGTTTTCTGCTGCTCCAGAGAAGCGGACACGGAGCAACGGATTCAAACTACAAGAAAGAAAATTCCACCTAAACATTAGGAAGAACTTCCTGACAGTAAGAGCTGTTCGGCAGTGGAATTTGCTGCCAAGGAGTGTGGTGGAGTCTGCTTCTTTGGAGGTCTTTAAGCAGAGGCTTGACAGCCATCTGTCAGGAATGCTTTGATGGTGTTTCCTGCTTGGCAGGGGGTTGGACTGGATGGCCCTTGTGGTCTCTTCCAACTCTATGATTCTATGATTCTAGGTCTGCCCGGGCATGTGCAGAGTGCTCCTCGAGACTGGGCATGTTTAGCCTGGAGAAGAGAAGGTTAAGGGGTGATATGATAGCCATGTTCAAAGATATGAAAGGGTGTCATATGGAGGAGGGAGAAAGATTGTTTTCTGCTGCTCCAGAGAAGCGGACACGGAGCAATGGATTCAAGCTACAAGAAAGAAGATTCCACCTCAACATTAGGAAGAACTTCCTGACAGTAAGAGCTGTTCGGCAGTGGAATTTGCTACCGAGGAGTGTGGTGGAGTCTCCTTCTTTGGAGGTCTTTAAGCAGAGGCTTGACAGGCATATGTCAAGAATGCTTGGATGGTGTTTCCTGCTTGGCAGGGGGTTTGACTGGATGGCCCTTGTGGTCTCTTCCAACTCTAGGATTCTATGATTCTATGAACTTCCTGACAGTAAGAGCTGCTCGACAGTGGGATTTGCTGCCAAGGAGTGTGGTGGAGTCTCCTTCTTGGGAGGTCTTTAAGCAGAGGCTTGACAGGCATATGTCCAGAATGCTTTGATGGTGTTTCCTGCTCGGCAGGGGGTTGGACTGGATGGCCCTTGTGGTCTCTTCCAACTCTACGATTCTATGATCTGCGTGCAAGACAGGTGCTCTTCTATGGAGCCACTGTTGACAGTTGAAGAGCGCCCCATGTGCTAAGGTAGGTTGCGGGAAAGGCGAGGCACCAGGAGTGGTAGGTATAGACTTGACCAGGGGTCCCCAAACTAAGGCCCGGGGGCCGGATGCGGCCCAATCGCCTTCTAAATCCGGCCCGCGGACGGTCCGGTAATCAGCATGTTTTTACATGAGTAGAATGTGTCCTTTTATTTAAAATGCATCTCTGGGTTATTTGTGGGGCATAGGAATTCGTTCATATTCGTTCATATGGGCAATAACAATAATAATAATAATAATAATAATAATCCTATATAATAAAGTCCCTGTGTCTCTGCGTCCAGTCCCTGTGTTCCTGTGTCCGTGCTACTGCGCATGTGCCCCACGGACGCACACACACACACGCTCTCCCCCCCCAACCCTCTGCCTCCGCGCACTCCCCGTCCCCGCGCACTCTCTCGTGCCCTCGAGCCGGGGGGGGGGCGGAATGCGGTTCTCTCTCCCTCAATGGCTTCCCCTCCAAACCGCCCTTCCGCGCCTCGCCTCCCGACTAATGGCATGAGGGGAAGAGGGGAAGGGACCGCCTCCTCCTCCTCCTGACAACCCTTATTTACTACTAGTGTCATTCAGCCCGTTAAATAAACGGGCGCTAGAACATATGTGAGAGGAGCGGCGGGGCCGCGGCCTTCCCTCCTCCCTCTCTGCGCTCGGCCGTGGGCCACTACGGGAGAGCGAGTTGGTTTACTTGCATCCCTGGTGTGCCCCGCGGCCGAGCGCAGAGAGGGAGGAGGGAAGGCCGCGGCCCCGCCGCTCCTCTCACATATGTTCTAGCGCCCGTGTATTTAACGGGCTGAATGACACTAGTAGTAAATAAGGGTGTGAATGCACAGAGCATGGGGTACAGGGGCAAATTGGAACAGGGGCAAATTGTTCCAAAATTCTTTAACGAATCACTCCTGGCTTTGCTCTCTCTCTCCCTTCAGTACATTGGCAGTCTGGACGTGCCAAGACCCAACAGTCGCGTGGAGATAGTGGCCGCGATGAGGAGGATCCGGGTGAGTCATTGTGTCTTCCTTCCTTCCTTCCTTCCTTCCTTCCTTCCTTCCTTCCTTCCTTCCTTCCTTCCTTCCTTCCTTCCTTCCCCTCCCCAACCTGCAAATATCTTCTGCTTACTTTCAGCCACTCAATTAAGCAATCAGAAAAATGTTCTCTTCCCCCTGTGCCCATAGCTGCCAAGTACCCCGTTTTCCCCGGGAAACCCCCCGTTTTTACTTACCTTTCCCCGGCGGTCCCCCGTATCACTTTGTCTCCCGTTTTTCTCCGTTCTTTTCTCCTGCCGGCGGCCCTTATATTTTTTCTGATTTGCCCTTCTATGGGCACCAAAAATGCCCGCCGCCGGCTTCAAAAGTAGCTTCTACGCATGACCGGAAGTGCATAGACACGACTTCCGGTGTCGCCCCGCCCATCTATGGGCACAAAAAATGGCCGACGCCGGAAGTCGCGTCGACGCACTTCCGGACATGTGTAGAAGCTACTTTTGAAGCCGCCGGCGGCCATTTTTGGTGCCCATAGAAGGGCAAAGCGACGTCGACGCAACGTCCGGTGTCACACGGCTGCCGGTCCCGGATTCTGCAGTCCGGGACTTGGAAGGTAAGCCTGTGCCTTGTTCTATGCCACCTCAAAAAAAAGAAGAAGCACGCTTCGCCAGGAGGCATTCAACCAGAAGGCTGGCTGGGCTCCACTTCACATACGCCCCCCCACTGCCCCCCAATGGCTGAGCCCCACAGATGAGCTGAGATTCCTCCTGGAACAGAAGCCCGGATTCTCTCAGTTGGCTAGATGGCCTTTGGGGAATGAATGGCTCCAGCTTAGGAGCTGTCTCCTAAGTACCACTGTATTCTGCTCTGGTCAGACCTCACCTGGAGTACCGTGTCCAGTTCTGGGCACCACAGTTCAAGAAGGATACTGACCAGCTGGAACGTGTCCAGAAGAGGGCAACCCAAATGGTCAAAGGCCTGGAAACGATGCCTTATGAGGAACGGCTTAGGGAGCTGGGTATGTTTAGCCTGGAGAAGAGAAGGTTAAGGGGTGATATGATAACCATGTTCAAATATATAAAAGGATGTCATATGGAGGAGGGAGAAAGGTTGTTTTCTGCTGCTCCAGAGAAGCGGACACGGAGCAATGGATTCAAACTTCAAGAAAGAAGATTCCACCTCAACATGAGGAAGAACCTCCTGACAGTAAGAGCTGTTCGGCAGTGGGATTTGCTGCCAAGGAGTGTGGTGGAGTCTCCTTCTTTGGAGGTCTTGAAGCAGAGGCTTGACAGGCACATGTCAAGAATGCTTTGATGGTGTTTCCTGCTTGGCAAGGGGTTGGACTGGATGGCCCTTGTGGTGTCTTCCAACTCTATGATTCTATGATTCTATGAATTTAATTTAGGGAGGCCATAGTTAAAGGCTTGCCAAATGCACACCCAGAAAGGAAGCAGGACTGAATGTGGATCCCCTGGGGCTGGATCCTATTGTGTTTCACTGAGCAAGGGGAGTAGCCTCTGAGCACACGCAAAGTGCCACTGTCCCTCTTTTCTGAATACCTGCAGGCAGCTCTCATATACCTTGGTTTAAGCAACAGGACTCCTGTTGCTTTGAAGATTCCACCTCAACCTTAGGAAGAACATCCTGACAGTCAGAGCTGTTCGGCAGTGGGATTTGCTGCCAAGGAGTGTGGGGGAGTCTCCTTCTTTGGAGGTCTTGAAGCAGAGGCTGGACAGGCGCATGTCAAGAATGCTTGGATCGTGTTTCCTGCTCGGCAGGGGGTTGGACTGGATGGCCCTTGGGGTCTCTTCCAACGCTATGATTCTATGATTCTAATAGTATAACCACCTAAACATTAGGAGGAACTTCCTGACAGTAAGAGCTGTTCGGCAGTGGGATTTGCTGCCGAGGAGTGTGGTGGAGTCTCCTCCTTTGGAGGTCTTTAAGCAGAGGCTTGACAGGCACATGTCAGGAATGCTTTGATGGTGTTTCCTGCTTGGCAGGGGGGTTGGACTGGATGGCCCTTGTGGTCTCTTCCAACGCTATGATTCTATGATTCTAATAGTATAACCACCTAAACATTAGGAAGAACTTCCTGACAGTAAGAGCTGTTCGGCAGTGGGATTTGCTGCCAAGGAATGTGGTGGAGTCTCCTTCTTTGGAGGTCTTAAAGCAGAGGCTTGACAGGCATATGTCAAGAATGCTTGGATGGTGTTTCCTGCTTGGCAGGGGGTTGGACTGGATGGCCCTTGGGGTCTCTTCCAACTCTACGATTCTATGATTCTATGAAATATATTAAAGGATGTCATATAGAGGAGGGAGAAAGATTGTTTTCTGCTGCTCCAGAGAAGCGGACACGGAGCAATGGATTCAAACTTCAAGAAAGAAGATTCCACCTCAACATTAGGAAGAACTTTCTGACAGTAAGAGCTGTTCGGCAGTGGGATTTGCTGCCGAGGAGTGTGGTGGAGTCTCCTCCTTTGGAGGTCTTGAAACAGAGGCTTGACAGGCGCATGTCAAGAATGCTTTGATCGTGTTTCCTGCTCGGCATGGGGTTGGACTGGATGGCCCTCGGGGTCTCTTCCAACTCTACGATTCTATGATTCGGTTTTAAGGCATCCCTTTCTCATGAAGGCGATGGATGTGGGATTCAGCTGAAGCGTTTCAGGGCAGAATGGTTTACTTGGAAGCCATGCTGGTAACGTTTTCCATAGCACAGGTGTCCCCCCTTGCTGCTCAGGGTGGGTGGGGAACCCAAAATCAGTGGGGAGGGGGGGGGGAAGCCCTCCATTCTTTTGGGAGCGCCTGGATCCGCCCCCTGCCCCCCCTCCCCAGGCTGCTTTCTTGGCAAGAGGTGTTCTTTAACAAACAGAGAGAAAGCTCGTCCCTTGGAGCAGAATGCCAATTTGGCGGGGGTCAATTTGGTGCAGTAATAATAATAATAATAATTTATTATTTATACCCCGCCCATCTGGGTATATTATACCCCTTCATTGTGAACTAATCGACATCAATGTTAGGTTTCACGGAGAGCAAGAAGAGTTGCCTACTCTTATTTTATGCAATATTTATTTATTGAACATGTTGATAATTGACATGAAACACCAAGGGTTTTGAACAAATGATATGGAACGATGAAGCAAACGGGGTCCTAAACAAGTAAACATAAACATTAAACAATAATAATAATAATAATAATAATAATTTATTATTTATACCCCGCCCATCTGGCCGGGTTCCCCCAGCCACTCTGGGCGGCTTCCAAAAAAAACGGAAATTCTAAAATGCAGAAATCCATCAAACATTAAAAGCTTCCCTAAACAGAGGGGCAACCGAGCTTCTCGCTGGCTTGGCTTGTCATTAAGGCTAAGCTAAGCCTGCATTTAAATGTGTTTTTTTTTTTTCCTGCGTTATAAATTTCCCAGCCTCTCTCCTGAATTATTAGTAGCCTCCTGGAGCTACTGCAGACTTTTCCTGCGATTGACTGAGCTGTAGCTAATCCTCCCTCCTCCCCAGCCAATTCCTCCAGCTTTGACGGCGACAGCGGGATGTCATTATTCTTGCCGCTTGAATATTAAGTGGGGGGGGGGCGGGCGATTGCTGCGCTTTTTGGCAGGCACATCCTGGGCCCCATTGCATTCTGGCTCTTTGTAGCCTGTGCTTGCTTTCAGAACCTGGGGGTGGTGTAGGAAAGGGCCTCACCCTGAGTCCACCCGCTTTTTTTTTCTTTTTTTTTACAATATTTTTTATTATCCAATGTTTGATGGATCTCTGTATTTTAATGTTTGATGGATTTCTGTGTTTTAGAATTTCTGTTTTGTTGGAAGCCGCCCAGAGTGGCTGGGGGAACCCGGCCAGATGGGCGGGGTATAAATAATAAATTATTATTATTATTATTATTATTATTATTATTATTATTATTATTATTATTATTATTATTAGGTTTTCCCAGAATAGAAAAGGAACAAAAAAGCATTACGAAAAGGATAAAAAACTGAAAAACGAAAAAATACGGAATAGAAAAAGTCCAGAGAAGCGGACACGGAGCAATGGATTCAAACTACAAGAAAGAAGGTTCCACCTCAACGTTAGGAAGAACTTCCTGACAGTCAGAGCTGTTCGGCAGTGGGATTTGCTGCCAAGGAGTGTGGTGGAGTCTCCTTCTTTGGGAGGTCTTTAAGCAGAGGCTTGACAGGCATATGTCAAGAATGCTTTGATGGTGTTTCCTGCTTGGCAGGGGGTTGGACTGGATGGCCCTTGTGGTATCTCCCAACTCTACGATTCTATGATTAGGAAGAACGTCCTGACAGTAAGAGCTGTTCGGCAGTGGAATTTGCTGCCAAGGAGTGTGGTGGAGTCTCCTTCTTTGGGAGGTCTTTAAGCAGAGGCTTGACAGGCATATGTCAAGAATGCTTTGATGGTGTTTCCTGCTTGGCAGGGGGTTGGACTGGATGGCCCTTGGGGTCTCTCCCAACTCTACGATTCTATGATTAGGAAGAACGTCCTGACAGTAAGAGCTGTTCGGCAGTGGGATTTGCTGCCAAGGAGTGTGGTGGAGTCTCCTTCTTGGGAGGTCTTTAAGCAGAGGCTTGACAGGCATATGTCAAGAATGCTTTGATGGTGTTTCCTGCTTGGCAGGGGGTTGGACTGGATGGTCCTTGTGGTCTCTTCCAACTCTACGATTCTATGATTAGGAAGAACGTCCTGACAGTAAGAGCTGTTCGGCAGTGGAATTTGCTGCCAAGGAGTGTGGTGGAGTCTCCTTCTTTGGGGGTCTTTAAGCAGAGGCTTGACAGGCATATGTCAAGAATGCTTTGATGGTGTTTCCTGCTTGGCAGGGGGTTGGACTGGATGGCCCTTGGGGTCTCTCCCAACTCTACGATTCTATGATTAGGAAGAACGTCCTGACAGTAAGAGCTGTTCGGCAGTGGGATTTGCTGCCAAGGAGTGTGGTGGAGTCTCCTTCTTGGGAGGTCTTTAAGCAGAGGCTTGACAGGCATATGTCAAGAAGGCTTTGATGGTGTTTCCTGCTTGGCAGGGGGGTTGGACTGGATGGCCCTTGTGGTCTCTTCCAACTCTACGATTCTATGATTAGGAAGAACTTCCTGACAGTAAGAGTTGTTCGGCAGTGGGATTTGCTACCGAGGAGTGCGGTGGAGTCTCCTTCTTTGGAGGTCTTTAAGCAGAGGCTTGACAGGCATATGTCAGGAATGCTTTGATGGTGTTTCCTGCTTGGCAGGGGGTTGGACTGGATGGCCCTTGGGGTCTCTTCCAACTCTATGATTCTTTGATTCTATGAAAACATAAAATTAAAAACAATTAATTCTTTGGATGTTTACATTGCATATGCGGACCCCCTCGGGGTCCCTTCCCCTGTGGTTCTCCATCATCTAAAATTCTAACCCATTTTAATCACCTCATATCATCTAATTTTAATTCTCAATTAACATATTCATATTTCCCACAGTTTATTGACAACCTAATTCTACTCTTAATATATCACTTTTGCATATATATTTTTAGATATAACTTAAAATCTTTCCATTCTTCTTCCATCGCTTCCTCTCCCCGGTTGCGGATTCATAGAATCATAGAATCATAGAGTTGGAAGAGACCACAAGGGCCATCCAGTCCCACCCCCTGCCAAGCAGGAAACACCATCAAAGCATTCCTGACATATGCCTGTCAAGCCTCTGCTTAAAGACCTCCAAAGAAGGAGACTCCACCACACTCCTTGGTAACAAATCCCACTGCCGAACAGCTCTTACTGTCAGGAAGTTCTTCCTAATGTTGAGGTGGTTATACTATTAGAATCATAGAATCATAGAGTTGGAAGAGACCCCAAGGGCCATCCAGTCCAACCCCCTGCCAAGCAGGAAACACCATCAAAGCTTTCTCTCTGACTTTCTCTCCAAATGATTTTATTTGGGGTTTGGGGAGAGCTGTTTTATTTGCTACAACACACACACAAAAAAACTGCTCCGTCCTGCGGCTTCATTCAGAACCCGCTTTAATGAACATTTAAGTGCTGCGGCCGCATCAGGGGCCGTTTCAGTCTGACAGCCCCCCACCCCACAAGTGGTCTTTGCACAATCCCCCTGCAGGCCTGGGCTGCCTGCCTGCCTCCCTCTTGAGCCGAGATAAAAGTAGCCCGGTGCTTCCGGCTGAGAGAGAGAGAGAGAGGAAGGTCGGGGGGGGGGGGGGCTTTGCAGTTTGCAATGAACCAAAATCAGGATGGGGAATGCAGCGGGTGCAAATGGTTGCATTTACAAATTGACCGTCATGAAATCCAGAGGTGGAAATTGAATCATAGAATCCTAGAGTTGGAAGAGACCCCGAGGGCCATCCAGTCCAACCCCCTGCCAAGCAGGAAACACCATCAAAGCATTCCTGACAGATGGCTGTCGAGCCTCTGCTTAAAGACCTCCAAAGAAGGAGACTCCGCCACACTCCTTGGCAGCAAATTCCACTGCCGAACAGCTCTTACTGTTAGGAAGTTCTTCCTAATCATAGAATCGTAGAGTTGGAAGAGACCACAAGGGCCATCCAGTCCAACCCCCTGCCAAGCAGGAATCACCATCAAAGCATTCCTGACAGATGGCTGTCAAGCCTCTGCTTCAAGACCTCCAAAGGAGGAGACTCCACCACACTCCTTGGCAGCAAATCCCACTGCCGAACAGCTCTTACTGTCAGGAAGTTCTTCCTAATGTTGAGGTGGAATTTTCTTTCTTGTGGTTTGAATCCATTGCTCCGTGTCCGCTTCTCTGGAGCAGCAGAAAACAACCTTTCACCCTCCTCTATATGACATCCTTTGATATATTTGAACATGGTTATCATATCACCCCTTAACCTTCTCTTCTCCAGGCTAAACATACCCAGCTCCCTAAGCCGTTCCTCATAAGGCATTGGATAATAATATAATAATTGGATAATAATAATTGGATAATAATAATAATAATAATAATAATAATAATAATAATAATTTATTATTTATACCCCGCCCATCTGGCCGGGTCTCCCCAGCCACTCTGGGCGGCTTCCAACAGAAGAATAAAACACAACAATCTATTCAACATTAAAAGCCTCCCCCTGAACTTCAGGGCTGCCTTCTAAAAGTCTGGTAGTTGTTTTCCTCTTTGACATCTGCCGGGAGGGCGTTCCACAGGGCGGGCGCCACCACCGAGAAGGCCCTCCGCCTGGTTCCCTGCAACTTGGCTTCTCGCAACGAGGGAACCGCCAGAAGGCCCTCGGCGCTGGACCTCAGTGTCCGGGCAGAACGATGGGGGTGGAGACGCTCCTTCAGGTATACCGGACCGAGGCCGTTCAGGGCTTTCAAGGTCAGCACCAACACTTTGAATTGTGCTCGGAAACGTACTGGGAGCCAATGTAGATCTTTCAGGACCGGTGTTATGTGGTCCCGGCGGCCGCTCCCAGTCCCCAGTCTAGCTGCCGCATTCTGGATTAGTTGTAGTTTCCAGGTCACCTTCAAGGGTAGCCCCACGTAGAGCGCATTGCAGTAGTCCAAGCGGGAGATAACCAGAGCATGCACCACTCTGGCGAGACAGTCCGCGGGCAGGTAGGGTCTCATCCTGCGTACCAGATGGAGCTGATAGACAGCTGCCCTATTTTTATCCACTAGCCAAGTGTCTGCCCTTGGAAAGGTGTGGTGTGCAAAGCCTTGGGGCCAAGCTGAATGGCAACCGGCCCTCCTAATGCGTCTCTCTGCCCTCTTCCTCCCCGCAGTATGAATTTAAGGCCAAGAACATCAAAAAGAAGAAGGTCAACATCATTATCTCGGTGGACGGAGTGAAGGTGATCTTGCGCAAGAAGCAGAAGGTGAGGAGTGGGGGCCTAGGCGAGTCATGCTGGTAGAGCTGGGAGGGGGCAGGGAAAGGGCCCCCCACCCACCCACTCATCCTGCCAAAAAAATGATCAAGGGGGATGGAGGGCAAACTCCCTTAGCAACATCCTGGACTGACCGAACCCAAAGGGTGCTCATCAATGGCTCCTCCTCATCCTGGAGAGTAGTGACTAGTGGGAAGAGCCACAGGGTTCTGTCTTGGGCCCAGTCTTCTTCAACATCTTGATCAATGACTCGGATGATGGGCTAGAGGGCATCCTGAGCAAGTTTGCAGACGACACCAAATGGGGAGGGGTGGCTAATACCCCAGAGGACAGGATCACACTTCCGAATGACCTTAGCAGATTAGACAACTGGGCCAAAGCAAACAAGATGAATTTTAACAAGGAGAAATGTAAGGGCAAAAAAAAAATGAAAGGCACAAATACAGGATGGGGGACACCTGGCTTGAGAGCAGTACGTGTGAAAAGGATCTAGGGGTCTTGGTAGACCACAAACTTGACATGAGTCAACAGTGTGATGCAGCAGCTCAAAAAGCCAATGCAATTCTGGGCTGCATCAATAGGAGTATAGCATCTAGATCGAGGGAAGTAATAGGACCACTGTATTCCGCTCTGGTCAGACCTCACCTGGAGTACTGTGTCCAGTTCTGGGCACCACAGTTCAAGAAGGATACTGACAAGCTGGAACGTGTCCAGAAGAGGGCAACCAAAATGGTCAAAGGCCTGGAAACGATGCCTCATGAGGAACGGTTTAGGGAGCTGGGTATGTTTAGCCTGGAGGAGAGAAGGTTAAGGGGTGATATGATAACCATGTTCAAATATATAAAAGGATGTCATATAGAGGAGGGAGAAAGGTTGTTTTCTGCTGCTCCAGAGAAGCGGACACGGAGCAATGGATTCAAACTACAAGAAAGAAGATGCCACCTCAACATTAGGAAGAACTTCCTGACAGTAAGAGCTGTTCGGCAGTGGGATTTGCTACCAAGGAGTGTGGTGGAGTCTCCTCCTTTGGAGGTCTTTAAGCAGAGGCTCGACAGGCATATGTCAAGAATGCTTTGGTGGTGTTTCCTGCTTGGCAGGGGGTTGGACTGGATGGCCCTTGTGGTCTCTTCCAACTCTAGGATTCTATGATTAGGACGGACTTCCTGACAGTAAGAGCTGTTCGGCAGTGGGATTTGCTACCAAGGAGTGTGGTGGAGTCTCCTCCTTTGGAGGTCTTTAAGCAGAGGCTTGACAGGCATATGTCAAGAATGCTTGGATGGTGTTTCCTGCTTGGCAGGGGGTTGGACTGGATGGCCCTCGGGGTCTCTTCCAACTCTATGATTCATTTGAGACTTCTTGCTTTGGAAAGAAGGTGAGGGGAGAGTGTGAATGTTGTTGAAAAATCACGCATGAGGTTGAAGAAGTAGACGGACCTCCCTTTCCCTCTCTCCTAGTTCTAGAAACTAAGGGGGTCCTCCGGGGATTCTGAATGCTGGAGGATTCAGGACGGGCGAAATTAAACTACATAGTTAAACTGTGGAACTCACTTCCACAGGAGGCAGAGACGGCCACCAACTTAGACGGCATTAAAAGGGCACTAGGCAAATTCACGGAGGAGGAGGAGAGAGCTATACTAATTTTTTATATATATATATTTTTATTAATTGTTTTATAAAACACAGATAAAAATACAAATACATAGAAATACAAAAATACAAAAATACAAAAATACATCAACATCAAACAGAACAAAACAAAAACATATCATCTTCAATCCATTTTTATATTCATTGTCTTTTGGCTTCCCCAATTCCCCACTATCTGATTTTCCTTTTTTATATACATCTGTAGCAGTTTCTATTTCATCTTTCTTACCCATCGCATAATCCCTTTAACTCTTCTTATTTTCATCTTTCTACCATCCACCAAAATTTACTACTTTTAACCTCATATTTTCTCCCTATTGCCTTAACTTCTTCATTTCCCTGGATATTCAGAGTCCTAATTATCAAATACTTTCCCTATATATCTTTTAAACCTCCTCCATTCTTTGTCACTTGTTTGGTCCCGGAGTCTTCCTGCCAATTCTGCCAGTTCCATATAGTCCAGCATTTTCATTTGCCATTCCTGTAACGAGGGCAATTCCTCTTTTTTCCCAATATTTTGCTATTCAAATCCTAGCAGCTGTGGTGGCGTACATGAACAAAGTAACATCGTCTTTGGGAATTTCTTCCCCTACTATTCCAAGTAGAAAGGCTTCCGGTTTCTTCAAAAATGTATTTTTATAAATCTTTTTCATTTCGTTATAAATCATTTCCCAGAAGCCTTTTTATCTTAGGGCATGTCCACCACATATGGTAGAATGAGCCAACATCCTCTTTAGCTATACTAATTTTTTGTTCCTGTCTGCAGAGAAAGGAGTGGGCCTGGGACGAGGGGAAGATGGTGGTCATGCAGGATCCTGTTTACAGGTAGGTTGTTGCGGATTCTCCCCGCATGCCCACAAAGATCCGGCGCCGCTCCAAAGGTGTAGTATAGTATCAACGCCTTCAAGTATTCCCTTTGCCATAGCTGCCAAGTTTTCCCTTTTCTCGCGAGGAAGCCTATTCAGCATAAGGGGTTATCCCTTAAAATAAGGGATAACTTGGCAGCTATGCCCTTTGCAAAGAAATAAGGTTTATTAAAAATAAAAGGTCTTATCCACCTGTGAGCTCCATCGTTTTTGCGACTGAAGGTCCAATACAGTGGTACCTCGGTTTATGAACACAATTGGTTCCGGAAGTCTGTTCATAAACTGAAGCGTTCATAAACTGAAGCGAACTTTCCCATTGAAAGTAATGGAAAGTGGATTAATCCGCTCCAGACGGTCCGCGGAGTAACCGTTCATAAACTGAAGCGAACTTTCCCATTGAAAGTAATGGAAAGTGGATTAATCCGTTCCAGACGGGTCCGCGGAGTACTTAAACTGAAGCGTTCATAAACTGAAACATGGGTGTAATTGGTTCCGGAAGTCTGTTCATAAACTGAAACGTTCATAAACTGAAGCGAACTTTCCCATTAAAAGTAATGGAAAGTGAATTAATCCGTTCCAGATGGGTCTGCGGCGTTCATAAACCGAAAATTCATAAACCGAGGTTCCAGTGTATATGGGGGGGGGGGCACCTGGTTGGAAGAGGCTGGTCTCTGCACCACAATATTCCTAGTTTTCCTGACAGGGCATTGAAGTATTTCTTGCTTTACCACTGGCATAGCTGCCAAGTTATCCCTTATTTTAAGGGATTTCCCCTTATGCTGAATAGGCTTCCTCGCGAGAAAAGGGAAAAGTTGGCAGCTATGTTTACCACACCCCCACACCAGCCATATGGAAGTCACAAGCCCTTTAAAAAATAATAGAAACTCTTCATGCCCCTTCCAAATCTTCAATTCTATGTAGCTGGATCATGTGGTGAGCCCAATATAGAATCATAGAATCATAGAGTTGGAAGAGACCCCAAGGGCCATCCAGTCCAACCCCCTGCCAAGCAGGAAACACCATCAAAGCATTCCTGACATATGCCTGTCAAGGCTCTGCTTAAAGACCTCCAAAGAAGGAGACTCCACCACATACTTGGCAGCAAATTCCACTGTCGAACAGCTCTTACTGTCAGGAAGTTCTTCCTAATCATAGAATCATAGAATCATAGAGTTGGAAGAGACCACAAGGGCCATCCAGTCCAACCCCCTGCCAAATATATTTTACTACCTGGGACTGAAAGGCCAGGTGGCTCCCCCTTATTTGCTATTTAACAAGGCTGCCAAGTTTAATCAAACAGATTATTATTTTTAAAGGTGCTGCCAACTAACTGGGCGGCAGGTTTTTTTAAAAGAGAGGATTATCTGAAAAAAGCAAAAAAAAAACACACACAAAAAACACACAAAGGCTTGTCCATTATGTGACTGATTCCCTATTTCAGTGTTTCTCAACCTTTTGGGGGCCGCGGCACGCTTGTTCCGTGAGAAAAAATCACGAGGCACACCACCATTAAAAAAGTTTAAATGGTGCCGCCCTATATTATAATTAGGACTGTAAGAAACACTCGCCAAATATTGCTTTCCGGCGGGTCAGTGTTGCGAATTGGCGGCCGCCAGGCTCGCTTGCACCGAGCTTTGGGAAAGAGGAGGAGAAATATTGCTTTCCGGCGGGTCAGCGCCGGTCATTGGCGGCCGCCAGGGACGCAACAATGCAAATTGCCCTTCTCGCCGCCGCACGTCGCGGCACACTAGTGCGCCGCGGAACAGCGGTTGAGAAACGCTGTCTTAAAGGAGCCAGGCTTTCATTTAGACTGGTGGCAGTGAGAAATAAAAGCACAACCTCTATGAAAAGCTGCCCTATTCTTCCAGGTTGACCCCTGGCCCTTTGGTGGGCTAAAAGAGGGTCACTAGTGGCTGAGCTCCCTTCAGTTGCCCATTGGGCTCCCATGGGTCCTGCTGTCCTCCTCAAGAGGGAATGCCCACCCGGCCTCCGTTCCAGCTGCCCTCTCTGTGTCTCCTGGTCAGACCTCACCTGGAGTACTGTGTCCAGTTCTGGCCACCACAGTTCAAGAAGGATACTGACAAGCTGGAACGTGTCCAGAAGAGGGCAACCAAAATGGTCAAAGCCCTGGAAACGATGCCTTATGAGGAACGGCTTAGGGAGCTGGGTATGTTTAGCCTGGAGAAGAGAAGGTGAAGGGGTGATATGATAACCATGTTCAAATATATCAAAGGATGTCATATAAAGGAGGGAGAAAGGTTGTTTTCTGCTGCTCCAGAGAAGCGGACACGGAGCAATGGATTCAAACTGCAAGAAAGAAAATTCCACCTCAACATTAGGAAGAACTTCCTGACAGTAAGAGCTGTTCGGCAGTGGAATTGGCTGCCAAGGAGTGGGGTGGAGTCTCCTTCTTGGGAGGTCTTGAAGCAGAGGCTTGACAGCCATCTGTCGGGAATGCTTGGATGGTGTTTCCTGCTTGGCAGGGGGTTGGACTGGATGGCCCTTGTGGTCTCTTCCAACTCTACGATTCTATAAAAAAAATTCCTTCAGTAGCACCTTAAAGACCAACTAAGTTTTTATTTTGGTATGAGCTTTCGTGTGCATGCGCACTTCTTCAGATTCTATGACTGCGCCACCAGATTGGCAAAGCTGCTAACTTGGTCCAAGTGGCTCAATCCCCTAAGCTGGTAATTGCTTCCCCCTCATTGGAGCAAATAATAATAATAATAATAATAATAATAATAATAATAATAATAATAAACTCAGGACAGGCGAACAAGATGAATTTTAACAAGGTGAATTTTAACAAGGTGAATTTTAACAAGGAGAAATGTAAAGTACTACACTTGGGAACAAAAAAAAGGAAAGGCACAAATACAGGATGGGAGACACCTGGCTTGAGAGCAGTACATGTGAAAAGGATCTAGGAGTTTTGGTTGACCACAAACTTGACATGAGTCAGCAGTGTGATGCAGCAGCTCAAAAAGCCAATGCAATTCTGGGCTGCATCAATAGGAGTATAGCATCTAGATCAAGGGAAGTAATAGGACCACTGTATTCTGCTCTGGTCAGACCTCACCTGGAGTACTGTGTCCAGTTCTGGGCACCACAGTTCAAGAAGGATCCTGACAAGCTGGAACGTGTCCAGAAGAGGGCAACCAAAATGGTCAAAGGCCTGGAAACGATGCCTTATGAGGAACGGCTTAGGGAGCTGGGTATGTTTAGCCTGGAGAAGAGAAGGTTAAGGGGTGATATGATAGCCATGTTCAAATATATCAAAGGATGTCATATAAAGGAGGGAGAAAGGTTGTTTTCTGCTGCTCCAGAAAAGCGGACACGGAGCAACGGATTCAAGCTACAAGAAAGAGGATTCCACCTCAACATTAGGAAGAACTTCCTGACAGTAAGAGCTGTTCGGCAGTGGAATTGGCTGCCAAGGAGTGGGGTGGAGTCTCCTTCTTGGGAGGTCTTGAAGCAGAGGCTTGACAGCCATCTGTCGGGAATGCTTGGATGGTGTTTCCTGCTTGGCAGGGGGTTGGACTGGATGGCCCTTGTGGTCTCTTCCAACTCTACGATTCTATAAAAAAAATTCCTTCAGTAGCACCTTAAAGAGCAACTAAGTTTTTATTTTGGTATGAGCTTTCGTGTGCATGCGCACTTCTTCAGATTCTATGACTGCGCCACCAGATTGGCAAAGCTGCTAACTTGGTCCAGGCGGCTCAATCCCCTAAGCTGGTAATTGCTTCCCCCTCATTGGAGCAAATAATAATCATAATCATAATCATAATCATAAAATAATAATAATAATAATAATCATCATCATAAAATTTTATTTATACCCCGCCCTCCCCAGTCAAAAAACGGGCTCCGGGCGGCTGACGCCAACAGAATTCCAATAAAGCATAAAAACAATTCATTAAAGTACAGATTAAAATACAGTCTTAAAATCTAAAGTGCAGCCCCATTTCTGAAGGGCAATCTGTCCATAGGGTTGGCCGACTCAAGAGAGGACAGGACCTCTGTGCCTTTAGTTGCCCGGCTCTCTTTGGAGTCTGGAAACCTTCAAGAGGAAACCAGCAGACCCTTTTGTTTCGTCATTTCCAAGTAATGGGTTGTGGCAAAACCCCGTGGAAATAAAACAAAGGAGACGGAGATTCAACCAGCAAATCTCTGGGAGGGAAAGGGCGTCTCCCTTTCCCTTCGCCAGATCTTTTTATTACAATATCAAAAGGTTGTCGTTGTTGAGTCGTTTAGTCGTGTCCGACTCTTGGTGACCCCCTGGACCGGCGCACGCCAGGCACGCCTGTCTTGCACTGCCTCCCGCAGTTGGGTCAAACTCATGTTCGTAGCTTCGAGAACACGGTCCAACCATCTCGTCCTCTGTTGTCCCCTTCTCCTAGTGCCCTCCATCTTTCCCAACATCAGGCTCTTTTCCAGGGAGTCCCCTTCTCCTTGTGCCCTCCATCTTTCCCAACCTCAGAGTCTTTTCCAGGGAGTCCCCTTCTCCTTGTGCCCTCCATCTTTCCCAACATCAGGGTCTTTTCCAGGGAGTCCCCTTCTCCTTGTGCCCTCCATCTTTCCCAACCTCAGGGTCTTTTCCAGGGAGTCCCCTTCTCCTTGTGCCCCCCATCCTTCCCAACATCAGGGTCTTTTCCAGGGAGTCCCCTTCTCCTAGTGCCCTCCATCTTTCCCAACATCAGGGTCTTTTCCAGGGAGTCCCCTTCTCCTTGTGCCCCCCATCCTTCCCAACATCAGGGTCTTTTCCAGGGAGTCCCCTTCTCCTTCTGCCCTCCATCTTTCCCAACCTCAGGGTCTTTTCCAGGGAGTCCCCTTCTCCTAGTGCCCTCCATCTTTCCCAACATCAGGGTCTTTTCCAGGGAGTCCCCTTCTCCTTGTGCCCTCCATCTTTCCCAACATCAGGGTCTTTTCCAGGGAGTCCCCTTCTCCTTGTGCCCTCCATCTTTCCCAGCATCAGGGTCTTTTCCAGGGAGTCCCCTTCTCCTTGTGCCCTCCATCTTTCCCAGCATCAGGGTCTTTTCCAGGGAGTCCCCTTCTCCTAGTGCCCGCCATCTTTCCCAACATCAGGGTCTTTTCCAGGGAGTCCCCTTCTCCTTGCGCCCTCCATCTTTCCCAACATCAGGGTCTTTTCCAGGGAGTCCCCTTCTCCTTGTGCCCTCCATCTTTCCCAACATCAGGGTCTTTTCCAGGGAGTCCCCTTCTCCTTGCGCCCTCCATCTTTCCCAACATCAGGGTCTTTTCCAGGGAGTCCCCTTCTCCTTGTGCCCTCCATCTTTCCCAACATCAGGGTCTTTTCCAGGGAGTCCCCTTCTCCTTGTGCCCCCCATCCTTCCCAACATCAGGGTCTTTTCCAGGGAGTCCCCTTCTCCTTGTGCCCTCCATCTTTCCCAACCTCAGGGTCTTTTCCAGGGAGTCCCCTTCTCCTAGTGCCCCCCATCTTTCCCAACATCAGGGTCTTTTCCAGGGAGTCCCCTTCTCCTTGTGCCCTCCATCTTTCCCAACATCAGGGTCTTTTCCAGGGAGTCCCCTTCTCCTTGCGCCCTCCATCTTTCCCAACATCAGGGTCTTTTCCAGGGAGTCCCCTTCTCCTTGTGCCCTCCATCTTTCCCAACATTAGGGTCTTTTCCAGGGAGTCCCCTTCTCCTTGTGCCCTCCATCTTTCCCAAAATCAGGGTCTTTTCCAGGGAGTCCCCTTCTCCTTGTGCCCTCCATCTTTCCCAACATCAGGGTCTCCTCCGGGGAATCCCCTTCTCCTAGTGCCCTCCATCTTTCCCAACATCAGGCTCTTTTCCAGGGAGTCCCCTTCTCCTTGTGCCCTCCATCTTTCCCAACCTCAGGGTCTTTTCCAGGGAGTCCCCTTCTCCTTGTGCCCTCCATCTTTCCCAACATCAGGGTCTTTTCCAGGGAGTCCCCTTCTCCTTGTGCCCTCCATCTTTCCCAACATTAGGGTCTTTTCCAGGGAGTCCCCTTCTCCTTGTGCCCTCCATCTTTCCCAGCATCAGGGTCTTTTCCAGGGAGTCCCCTTCTCCTTGTGCCCCCCCATCTTTCCCAACATCAGGGTCTTTTCCAGGGAGTCCCCTTCTCCTTGTGCCCCCCATCTTCCCCAACATCAAGGTCTTTTCCAGGGAGTCCCCTTCTCCTTGTGCCCTCCATCTTTCCCAACATCAGGGTCTTTTCCAGGGAGTCCCCTTCTCCTAGTGCCCTCCATCTTTCCCAACATCAGGCTCTTTTCCAGGGAGTCCCCTTCTCCTAGTGCCCTCCATCTTTCCCAACATCAGGCTCTTTTCCAGGGAGTCCCCTTCTCCTTGTGCCCTCCATCTTTCCCAACGTCAGGGTCTTTTCCAGGGAGTCCCCTTCTCCTTGTGCCCTCCATCTTTCCCAACGTCAGGGTCTTTTCCAGGGAGTCCCCTTCTCCTTGTGCCCTCCATCTTTCCCAACATCAGGGTCTTTTCCAGGGAGTCCCCTTCTCCTTGTGCCCTCCATCTTTCCCAACATCAGGGTCTTTTCCAGGGAGTCCCCTTCTCCTTCTGCCCTCCATCTTTCCCAACATCAGGGTCTTTTCCAGGGAGTCCCCTTCTCCTAGTGCCCTCCATCTTTCCCAACATCAGGGTCTTTTCCAGGGAGTCCCCTTCTCCTTGTGCCCTCCATCTTTCCCAACATCAGGGTCTTTTCCAGGGAGTCCCCTTCTCCTTCTGCCCTCCATCTTTCCCAACATCAGGGTCTTTTCCAGGGAGTCCCCTTCTCCTTGTGCCCTCCATCTTTCCCAACATCAGGGTCTTTTCCAGGGAGTCCCCTTCTCCTTGTGCCCTCCATCTTTCCCAACGTCAGGGTCTTTTCCAGGGAGTCCCCTTCTCCTTGTGCCCTCCATCTTTCCCAGCATCAGGGTCTTTTCCAGGGAGTCCCCTTCTCCTAGTGCCCTCCATCTTTCCCAACATCAGGGTCTTTTCCAGGGAGTCCCCTTCTCCTTCTGCCCTCCATCTTTCCCAACCTCAGGGTCTTTTCCAGGGAGTCCCCTTCTCCTTGTGCCCTCCATCTTTCCCAACATCAGGGTCTTTTCCAGGGAGTCCCCTTCTCCTAGTGCCCTCCATCTTTCCCAACCTCAGGGTCTTTTCCAGGGAGTCCCCTTCTCCTTGTGCCCTCCATCTTTCCCAACATCAGGGTCTCCTCCAGGGAATCCCCTTCTCCTAGTGCCCTCCATCTTTCCCAACATCAGGGTCTTTTCCAGGGAGTCCCCTTCTCCTAGTGCCCTCCATCTTTCCCAACATCAGGGTCTTTTCCAGGGAGTCCCCTTCTCCTTCTGCCCTCCATCTTTCCCAACATCAGGGTCTTTTCCAGGGAGTCCCCTTCTCCTTCTGCCCTCCATCTTTCCCAACATCAGGGTCTTTTCCAGGGAGTGCCCTTCTCCTTGTGCCCTCCATCTTTCCCAACATCAGGGTCTTTTCCAGGGAGTCCCCTTCTCCTTCTGCCTTCCATCTTTCCCAACATCAGGGTCTTTTCCAGGGAGTCCCCTTCTCCTAGTGCCCTCCATCCTTCCCAACATCAGGGTCTTTTCCAGGGAGTCCCCTTCTCCTAGTGCCCTCCATCTTTCCCAACATCAGGGTCTTTTCCAGGGAGTCCCCTTCTCCTTGTGCCCTCCATCTTTCCCAACATCAGGGTCTTTTCCAGGGAGTCCCCTTCTCCTTGTGCCCTCCATCTTTCCCAACATCAGGGTCTTTTCCAGGGAGTCCCCTTCTCCTTGTGCCCCCCATCTTTCCCAACATCAGGGTCTTTTCCAGGGAGTCCCCTTCTCCTTCTGCCCTCCATCTTTCCCAACCTCAGGGTCTTTTCCAGGGAGTCCCCTTCTCCTAGTGCCCTCCATCTTTCCCAACATCAGGGTCTTTTCCAGGGAGTGCCCTTCTCCTTGTGCCCTCCATCTTTCCCAACATCAGGGTCTTTTCCAGGGAGTCCCCTTCTCCTTCTGCCTTCCATCTTTCCCAACATCAGGGTCTTTTCCAGGGAGTCCCCTTCTCCTAGTGCCCTCCATCCTTCCCAACATCAGGGTCTTTTCCAGGGAGTCCCCTTCTCCTAGTGCCCTCCATCTTTCCCAACATCAGGGTCTTTTCCAGGGAGTCCCCTTCTCCTTGTGCCCTCCATCTTTCCCAACATCAGGGTCTTTTCCAGGGAGTCCCCTTCTCCTTGTGCCCTCCATCTTTCCCAACATCAGGGTCTTTTCCAGGGAGTCCCCTTCTCCTTGTGCCCTCCATCTTTCCCAACCTCAGGGTCTTTTCCAGGGAGTCCCCTTCTCCTTGCGCCCTCCATCTTTCCCAACAACAGGGTCTTTTCCAGGGAGTCCCCTTCTCCTAGTGCCCTCCATCTTTCCCAACATCAGGCTCTTTTCCAGGGAGTCCCCTTCTCCTTGCGCCCTCCATCTTTCCCAACGTCAGGGTCTTTTCCAGGGAGTCCCCTTCTCCTTGTGCCCTCCATCTTTCCCAACATCAGGGTCTTTTCCAGGGAGTCCCCTTCTCCTTGTGCCCCCCATCTTTCCCAACATCAGGGTCTTTTCCAGGGAGTCCCCTTCTCCTTGTGCCCCCCATCCTTCCCAACATCAGGGTCTTTTCCAGGGAGTCCCCTTCTCCTTCTGCCCTCCATCTTTCCCAACCTCAGGCTCTTTTCCAGGGAGTCCCCTTCTCCTTGTGCCCTCCATCTTTCCCAACCTCAGGGTCTTTTCCAGGGAGTCCCCTTCTCCTTGTGCCCTCCATCTTTCCCAACATCAGGGTCTTTTCCAAGGAGTCCCCTTCTCCTTGTGCCCTCCATCTTTCCCAACCTCAGGGTCTTTTCCAGGGAGTCCCCTTCTCCTAGTGCCCTCCATCTTTCCCAACATCAGGGTCTTTTCCAGGGAGTCCCCTTCTCCTTGTGCCCTCCATCTTTCCCAACCTCAGGGTCTTTTCCAGGGAGTCCCCTTCTCCTTGTGCCCTCCATCTTTCCCAACATCAGGGTCTTTTCCAGGGAGTCCCCTTCTCCTTGTGCCCTCCATCTTTCCCAACGTCAGGGTCTTTTCCAGGGAGTCCCCTTCTCCTTCTGCCCTCCATCTTTCCCAACCTCAGGGTCTTTTCCAAGGATTCTTCTCTTCTCATGAGGTGGCCAAAGTATTGGGGCCTCAGCTTCAGGATCTGTCCTTCCAGGGAGCCCTCAGGGCTGATTTCCTTAAGAACGGATAGGTTTGATCTTCTTGCAGTCCATGGGACTCTCAAGAGTCTCCTCCAGCACCAGAATTCAAAAGCATCAATTCTTCGGCGATCAGCCTTCTTGATGGTCCAACTCTCACTTCCATACATCGCTACTGGGAAAACCAGAGCTTGAACTAGACGGACCTTTGTCGGCAAGGTGATGTCTCTGCTTTTGAAGATGCTGTCTAGGTTTGTCATTGCTTTTCTCCCAAGAAGCAGGCGTCTTTTAATTTCGGGACTGCTGTCACCATCTGCAGTGATCAAGGAGCCCAAGAAAGTCAAATCTCTCCCTGCCTCCATTTCTTCCCCTTCTATTTGCCAGGAGGTGATGGGACCAGTGGCCATGATCTTGGTTTTTTGGATGTTGAGCTTCAGACCACCTTTTGCGCTCTCCTCTTTCACCCTCATTAAAAGGTTCTTTAATTCCTCCTCGCTTTCTGCCATCAAGGTTGTGTCATCTGCATATCTGAGGTTGTTGAATTCTATTGGATGATCCAAAGGTTACAAAGATTCAAATCATCCAATAGAATTCATCCTAAGTTCTAAAAAAAAAACCCCAGGTTTCCTCCCACCTTGAATCTGATACTGTTGGGAAGATCTGGAACCAACACCAAGATGCTAAAAAGACTTCCTGGACTTCAAAAGACTAATGGATTTCTAGTAAAATAAAAAAAATTCCTTCAGTAGCACCTTAAAGACCAACTAAGTTTTTATTTTGGTATGAGCTTTCGTGTGCATGCACACTTCTTCAGATAATGGATTTCTGTATTTTAATGTTTGATGGATTTCTGTATTTTAGAATTTCTGTTTTGTTGGAAGCCGCCCAGAGTGGCTGGGGGAACCCAGCCAGATGGGCGGGGTATAAATAATATATTATTATTATTATTATTATTATTATTATTATTATTATTATTATTACTTCTAAGGACAGGAAAAGGGCCAGGAATTCTCGTAGAGATTAGCACCGTCGTGGTAAAAAAACAGATTTCACAGGTTTCCAAAGGCAAGCAGGAAGGAGGATTTGCAATTGACCTTTTGTCCCTTACAAACACCAAATGGCAATGGCAGCTAGAAAAAAATGGCAGCTATACCAAAATAAAAACTTAGTTGGTCTTTAAGGTGCTGCTGAAGGAATTTTTTAATTTAGCTAGAAAACAAACAGGCACAGATGCCTGATCTTTTGAACCCCGCTTGGAAGCGTCATTCCAACACCAAGAGAAATGGGAGGTATGGGATAGAACTAAAGATAAAATCATGAACAAACTACCCGGATGGGTATCCCCAGTAGAGGCAAATGCCACGCTGAGGTGTCACAAGAAAAAATTGTGGCCGACTTACAGAGAATTGACTGAAAACAAGGAAGGGACTAACAACTTAAAAAAATATGAGGTGTTAAAATCTTTAGGGATAAGTTGGCTAGAATTCTTCCAATTGAAAGCTACATATGACAAAGATGTTAGAACACGAGGAATTAATACCCAAATAACCAAATTTGAAAAGGAAATATTGCTAAATAACGATAATATTATAGCCAAAGTATATAAGCTGCTAGGTGAAAAAGAACAGGAAGAAGGAAAAAAAGAGAAATGGTTAGTTAAATGGGAACAAGATCTAGGCTACGAAATTCCATACGAAAATTGGAAAAAATTTTGGTCAAAAGATATAAATTTTACTGCTTGTTATACGTTAAGAGAGAATTACATAAAGATGCACTATAGGTGGTACATGGTTCCGGAAAAACTGGCCAGGATAAATAAATCTCTAAGTAACAAATGTTGGAGATGCAACGCAGCTCCTGGTAGCCTTTTTCACATATGGTGGACATGCCCGATGGTAAAAAATTTCTGGGAAGTAATCCATGAGGAGATTATAAAATTACTAAAAAATTCATTTACAAAAAAAGCAGAAATGTATTTATTAGGTATTCTGAATAACAATATACCGAGTGAAAAAAAAAGTATTTTCTTGTATGCTTCAACGGCTGCAAGATTGTTAATAGCCAGCAATTGGAAGAGTACCAATATTCCATCTAAAGGACAATGGGTCGATAAAGTGTGTGAGTACTTAGAGCTGGCTAAATTAACGGATATAATTCATCAAAAACCTAAAAATAAAGTCAGAAAGCAATGGGAATGCTTAAACGAGTACCTGGGGAAATTTGGCAAGGGGACCAAAATTTGGTTGTGCCTTGAATGATCTTGCCGGATACGAGAATCGGAACTAGATGGTTTGCGAATTGTTAATGTGATATAATTATGTTATTTATAAAAAGACAGGCTATATATCACGGACGTAACTGTATGAAGAAGCGGTGGAAGTTGTAACCTACCTTATTGGACATTAGTTTTCTTTTCTTTTCCTTTTCTCTCCTTCCTTTTTTCTTTTTCTTTCTTCTTTTTTCCCCTCTTCTTTCCTTTCTTTTTTTCCTCTTTTTGTCATTTTTATTGTGTTATGGTAATATGCTTGGATTACTCAAAGGCAACGTTTGCTATTTGGTATTGTTTTTATTCGTATAAATCAATAAAGGTGTTTTTAAAAATTTAAAAAAAAAAAAAGAGAAATGGAATTTAGCAAGGAATTTAATTCTCAGAAATCAGGATCCCTCAAGCCAGGCGGAAAAAGTCTGTCTTGGTTCTAGACCTCCTTCTCAACCACCACTTGGTTAGGATTTCCTGATTTCCTACATTAAATTCCCAAAAGAGAACACGACAATGGGTCTGCTGGTTTCTCTCGAAGGTTTCCAGACCCCAAAGAGAGCAGGGAAATTCGAGGCGCAGAGGTCCTGTCCTCTCTTGAGTCGCAGGGGCGTAGCCAGGACGAAAATTTGGGGGGGGGCAAGGGTCGGGGGCAAAGGGGCAGGACCAAGGGGCGGGGGGCGGGGCCACAGCGGGGCAAGGGAAGTTCCCTTCTCCCTTGCCAGCTTTCCCTCTGCCCGCCCCGGTGATCGCGGAGGGGGAGGAGGGGATCGGAGCAGCTGCTCCGACCCCCCTCCTCGAACGGCAGGGGCGAGGGGGTGCCGGGATCGGCCCGAAACCGGGCCGCTCTGACGCCCTCCTCCCCCTCCGCGATCAGCAGGGGCGAGAGGGCGCCGGGATCGGCCCGAAATCGGGCTGCTCCGATCCCCTCCCCCCCCTCTGCGATCGCTGGGGCGGGGGGAGGGAAAGCCCCAGAGCCGCGCAAAGCGTTTGGCTGGCTTTCCCCCCGCCCGCCCCACAGCCAGCTAGGGAGACGGGAGATGTCCCTTCTAGCCGGCTGGCTGTGGGGCGGATGGAGGGAAAGCCCCAGAGCCGCGCAAAGCGTTTGGCTGGCTTTCCCCCCGCCCGCCCCACAGCCAGCTAGGGAGACGGGAGATGTCCCTTCTAGCCGGCTGGCTGTGGGGCGGGCGGAGGGAAAGCCCCAGAGCCGCGCAAAGCGGTTGCCTGGCTTTCCCCCCCGCCCGCCCCACAGCCAGCCAGGGAGAAGGGAGACGTCCCTTCTCCCTGGCTGGCTGTGGGGCGGGCGGAGGGAAAGGCCCAGAGCCGCGCAAAGCGTTTGGCTGGCTTTCCCCCCGCCCGCCCCACAGCCAGCTAGGGAGACGGGAGATGTCCCTTCTAGCCGGCTGGCTGTGGGGCGGGTGGAGGGAAAGCCCCAGAGCCGCGCAAAGCGGTTGCCTGGCTTTCCCCCCGCCCGCCCCACAGCCAGCTAGGGAGACGGGAGATGTCCCTTCTAGCCGGCTGGCTGTGGGGCGGGCGGAGGGAAAACCCCAGAGCCGCGCAAAGCGGTTGCCTGGCTTTCCCCCCGCCCGCCCCACAGCCAGCTAGGGAGACGGGAGATGTCCCTTCTAGCCGGCTGGCTGTGGGGCGGGCGGAGGGAAAGGCCCAGAGCCGCGCAAAGCGTTTGGCTGGCTTCCCCTCCGCCCGCCCCACAGCCAGCCAGGGAGAAGGGAGACGTCCCTTCTCCCTGGCTGGCTGTGGGGCGGGCGGAGGGAAAGGCCCAGAGCCGCGCAAAGCGTTTGGCTGGCTTCCCCTCCGCCCGCCCCACAGCCAGCCGGCTAGAAGGGACGTCCCCCTTCTCCCTGGCTTTCCCTCCACCCGCCCCACAGCCAGCCAGGGAGAAGGGAGACGGCACCGGGCGGGCCGCGGGGCAGGCTGGCCCGCGGCCCTGCCTCTAGGGGGGGGGCAGCTGCCCCCTCCTGCCCACCCCTGCCTACGCCCATGTTGAGTCGGGCAACCCTATCTGCCCAGCAAGTCAACCCCCAAGCTACCCAGCGACCATTCCCCCGTGCCCAGGACTTTGGAGACGCTTTCCCCCCCCCTCCTGGTTCATTTCGGGGGGGGGGGGCTCTCCTCTCTCCTCTCCGCAGGATTTTCTACGTCTCTCACGATTCCCAGGACCTGAAGATCTTCAGCTACATCGCCAGGGATGGTGCCAACGACTCTTTCCGGTGCAATGTCTTCAAATCCAAGAAGAAGGTGGGGCTGGCTTGGGTGGGGTGGGGCCCCCCTTTGCCGCTGGACCTTCCCCACCACCACCGCTGCTGCCTTTAACTCCCCCCCCCTGCCCGGTCTCTCCTCATGCTAAGGTGGGTCTTCTCTCCCCTCACAGACGCAGGCCATGCGGGTGGTCCGGACGGTGGGCCAGGCCTTCGAGGTCTGCCACAAGCTGAGCCTCCAACATGCCCTGCAGGATGCCGACGGCCAGGCAGACGGAGCCAGCAACAATTCTGCGGACGACCCCCAGGGGGAAGGTGAGGGGGGTCCGGGTCGGACCCGCGGGGGCATTTCAAAAGGGTTCGGGGTCGGGGGCCTGGTTTCTTAAGATTAAAATTTAAAATACAGTAGCGCCTCGCTTAACGAATGCCCTGCTTAACGAAATTTCCACTCAACGAAAGGATTTTTCGAGCGGAGGTTGCCTCGCTAGACGAATGCGTTTTATGAAACATTCGTCTAGCGAATCGCGGTTTCCCATAGGAATGCATTGAAATTCAATTAATGCGTTCCTATGGGCAAAAAAAGGTCGAAAAAAAATAGAATCATAGAATCATAGAGTTGGAAGAGACCACGAGGGCCATCCAGTCCAACCCCCTGCCAAGCAGGAAACACCATCAAAGCATTCTTGACATATGCCTGTCAAGCCTCTGCTTAAAGACCTCCAAAGAAGGAGACTCCACCACACTCCTTGGCAGCAAATTCCACTGCCGAACAGCTCTTACTGTCAGGAAGTTCTTCCTAATGTTTAGGTGGAATCATAGAGAATCATAGAATCGTAGAGTTGGAAGAGACCACAAGGGTCATCCAGTCCAACCCCCTGCCGAGCAGGAAACACCATCCAAGCATTCTTGACATATGCCTGTCGAGCCTCTGCTTAAAGACCTCCAAAGAAGGAGACTCCACCACACTCCTTGGCAGCAAATCCCACTGCCGAACAGCTCTGACTGCCAGGAAGTTCTTCCTAATGTTGAGGTGGAATCTTCAAAGCAACAGGAGTCCTGTTGCTTAAACCAAGGTATATGAGAGCTGCCTGCAGGTATTCAGAAGAGGGACAGTGGCACTTTGCATGTGCTCAGAGGCTACTCCCCTTGCTCAGTGAAACACAATAGGATCCAGCCCCAGGGGATCCACATTCAGTCCTGCTTCCTTTCTGGGTGTGCATTTGGCAAGCCTTTAACTATGGCCTCCCTAAATTAAATTCATAGAATCATGGAATCCTAGAGTTGGAAGAGACCCCAAGGGCCATCCAGTCCAACCCCCTGCCAAGCAGGAAACACCATCAAAGCATTCCTGACAGATGGCTGTCAAGCCTCTGCTTAAAGACCTCCAAAGAAGGAGACTCCGCCACACTCCTTGGCAGCAAATTCCACTGCCGAACAGCTCTGACTGTCAGGAAGTTCTTCCTAATGTTGAGGTGGGATTTTCTTTCTTGTAGTTTGAATCCGTTGCTCCGTGTCCGCTTCTCTGGAGCAGCAGAAAACAACTCCAGGGGAGATGTCCCTTCTAGCCGGCTGGCTGTGGGGCGGGTGGAGGGAAAACCCCAGAGGAGGATAAACACTAACTGGTTTTTGAAGTTACAGGTAGGTAGCCGTGTCGGTCTGAGTCGAAGCAAAATAGGAAAAAAATTCCTTCCGTAGCGCCTTAAAGACCAACTAAGTTTTTATTTTGGTATGAGCTTTCGTGTGCATGCACACTTCTTCAGATACACTGGAAACAGAAGTGTCAGACCCTTATATATATATACAGAGGGTGGTGGGGGTGGGTGGGAATGGGTGATGGGCTGATGGGAGTGGTAAACCTGTAGATGGCTGTTAACGACTGCTGATGACTTCAATTCGTCCTGGGGGGGGGGGGGGAGAGCAAGGGCTGAGGCGCTAAAGAAAGCTTGATCATACATAGTGAGATAAGAATCTGATGTCTTTATTCATCCCAGGTGGCTCCGTGGTTTTAAGCTTGGTAATGAGTTCCAATTCAGCAACTTCTCTTTCCAGTCTGTTCCTGAAATTTCTCTGTAATAAATTATGGAGCCACCTGGGATGAATAAAGACATCAGATTCTTATCTCACTATGTATGATCAAGCTTTCTTTAGCGCCAGGTGGCTCCATAATTTATTACAGAGAAATTTCAGGAAGAGACTGGAAAGAGAAGTTGCTGAATTGGAACTCATTCCCAAGCTTAAAACCACGGAGCCACCTGGGATGAATAAAGCCACCTGGGACTCCATTGTTGGTGAGCCTGTGGGAAAATATATAAATGGTGGGACGAAATCTATGAAGAAATGAAAAAAATGTTGAGGTTGACTTTTAGAAAAAAACCAGAGTACTTATTATTGAGCATTATTCCAGAAAATATTCCTGAGAATAAAAGAAATATTTTTTTGTATGCGAGTGTGGCAGCGAGACTAGTGATAGCTAGGAAATGGAGGAAGGAAGATCTACCCACAATCCAAGAATGGCAATTAAAATTGATTGAATTTATGAACCTAGAGAGGATGACAGCAGCAATTCGAAACACTTCTAAGCAGAAATCTAAATTGGAATGGGGAGTGGTAGAGGAATATTTCAAAAGAATTGGTGTCAAAACAGAGTTGATGATCTGTTTAAATTAGATAGTCATGAGGAAAATCGGAATCTGGAAAATAATAGTGTGATAAAATAAAATTAATCAAAATTAAGATAGACATGATAAATGAAGCAACGCAATTTTTAAAAAGATATTTAGAAGACAAGCGGTGGGAAATGACTCGGAAGGTAATTCTTTTATCCTTTCCTTTTTTTTCTCTCTCTTTTGTTTGTTTTCTTTGATTGGGAATAAATGTATGATTGTATGATTGTGTATGACTTTATGACTTTATGATTTTAATTTGTTATGCTTTTGAAATCTAATAAAGATGAATTTTAAAATTTTTTAAAAAAAATTTATTACAGAGAAATTTCAGGAAGAGACTGGAAAGAGAAGTTGCTGAATTGGAACTCATTCCCAAGCTTAAAACCACGGAGCCACCTGGGATGAATAAAGACATCGGATTCTTATCTCATTATGCATGATCAAGCTTTCTTTAGCGCCTCAGCCCTCGCCTCCCCTCCCCCCCAGGACTAATTGCAGTCATCAGCAGTCGTTAACAGCCATCTACAGGTTTACCACTCCCATCAGCCCATCACCCATTCCCCCCCACCCCCACCCCCCTATGTATATATATATATATATATATATATATAAGGGTCTGACGCTTCTGTTTCAAGTGTATCTGAAGAAGTGCGCATGCACACGAAAGCTCATACCAAAATAAAAACTTAGTTGGTCTTTAAGGTGCTACTGAAGGGATTTTCTTCTATTTTGGTTTTTGAAGCTTAAGGGGGCACCTAAAAGAAGATGAGAGCATGGATTCCGCCCCCCCCCCCAAAAAAAACAGATTGGTCTCTGCTTGTTTATTTAAATAACTGTGACTTTCTTATTTCATAAATTTTATGTATGGCGGTAGGGAGCATAGAATCGTAGAATTGTAGCATTGGAAAGGATCAATAAGGATCATCCACTCCAACCCCCCCCC
>NC_142585.1:49747193-49757106 GCF_965207765.1 Zootoca vivipara
ATGGGTTTGCGTTGAACCTGGCCAACGAAAATGCCCTTGTAGAATCATAGAATCCTAGAGTTGGAAGAGACCCCAAGGGCCATCCAGTCCAACCCCCTGCCAAGCAGGAAACACCATCAAAGCATTCTTGACATATGCCTGTCAAGCCTCTGCTTAAAGACCTCCAAAGAAGGGGACTCCACCACACTCCTTGGCAGCAAATCCCACTGCCGAACAGCTCTGACTGTCAGGAAGTTCTTCCTGATGTTGAGGTGGAATCTTCTTTCTTGAAGTTTGAATCCATTGAATCATAGAATCCTAGAGTTGGAAGAGACCCCAAGGGCCATCCAGTCCAACCCCCTGCCAAGCAGGAAACACCATCAAAGCATTCTTGACAGATGCCTGTCAAGCCTCCGCTTACAGACCTCCAAAGAAGGAGACTCCACCACACTCCTTGGTAGCAAATCCCACTGCCGAACAGCTCCGACTGTCAGGAAGTTCTTCCTAATGTTGAGGTGGAATCTTCTTCCGGTCACCTCCAAATTCCAATATCCGCTTTCACGGCACTGGGGCTTCTAATAATTCAGACGTCTGCCGGTTATAACGACGAGAAAATAGCAAATGAAGACAATGAGCCACCATCTTGGTCAGCTCCTTCCTGGTCCTTCCCCAACAATAGGAATTGTAAGATTTAATAATAATAATAATAATAATAATAATTTATTATTTATACCCCGCCCATCTGGCCGGGTTCCCCCAGCCACTCTGGGCGGCTTCCGACAAAACACTAAAATACAGAAATCCATCAAACATCAGACATTCCCGCTCTGCTCTCCTTCTGGGGATACAGAGCCGGTCCAGGAATTGTCGACGAAGGTCGTCGTCAAGTTTGCAATGAAGAACCATATGTAGAAGCATGGGCGTAGGCAGGGGGGGCAGGAGGGGGCAGTTGCCCCCCCTAGAAGCAGGCAACCGCTTTGCGCGGCTCTGGGGCTTTCCCTCCACCCACCCCGGCGATTGCAGAGGGGGAGGAGAGGATCGGAGCAGCCCGATTTTGGGCTGATCCTGGCGCCCCCTCGCCCCTGCCGATCGCGGACGGGGAGGAGGGGGTCGGAGCAGCCCGATTTCAGGGAGGCTTTTAATGTTTAATAGATTGTTGTGTTTTATTCTTCGGTTGGAAGCCGCCCAGAGTGGCTGGGGAGACCCGGCCAGATGGGCGGGGTATAAATAATAAATTATTATTGTTATTATTATTATTATTACTACTCCCTTCTGGACTGGATGGCCCTTGTGGTCTCTTCCAACTCTACGATTCTATGATTCCCCCGCCTTGCAATACTAGAATTGAGGACCATCCAATTAAGTTGATAGGCAGCAGGTTCAAGCAAACGATGCGACTCACTGCCACAAGATACCATGGGGGCTCACTGGCTTAGGTGGCTTCAAGAAGAGACTAAACATTAGGAAGAACTTCCTGACAGTAAGAGCTGTTCGGCAGTGGAATTTGCTGCCAAGGAGTGTGGTGGAGTCTCCTCCTTTGGAGGTCTTTAAGCAGAGGCTTGACAGGCATATGTCAAGAATGCTTGGATGGTGTTTCCTGCTTGGCAGGGGGTTGGACTGGATGGCCCTCGGGGTCTCTTCCAACTCTAGGATTCCATGATTCTATGAAACTACAAGAAAGAAGATTCCACCTCAACATTAGGAAGAACTTCCTGACAGCAAGAGCTGTTCTGCAGTGGAATTTGCTGCCAAGGAGTGATCGCCGGGGCGGGGGGAGGGAAAGCTGGCAAGGGAGAAAGGGAGCTTTCCTTGCCCCACTGTGACCCCGCCCCTCGCCCCCCTAATTTTCATCCTGGCTACGCCCCTGTGTAGAAGGCTTTCCACCTGGGGGTCATGACACGGACGGATCCTTTCAGCCGCAGGAGGTTCGATGGGTTTGCGTTGAACCTGGCCAACGAAAAGGCCCTTATAGAATCATAGAATCCTAGAGTTGGAAGAGACCCCAAGGGCCATCCAGTCCAACCCCCTGCCAAGCAGGAAACACCATCCAAGCATTCTTGACATATGCCTGTCAAGCCTCTGCTTAAAGACCTCCAGAGAAGGAGACTCCACCCCACTCCTTGGCAGCAAATTCCACTGTCGAACAGCTCTTACTGTCAGGAAGTTCATAGAATCATAGAATCCTAGAGTTGGAAGAGACCCCAAGGGCCATCCAGTCCGACCCCCTGCCAAGCAGGAAACACCATCAAAGCATTCCTGACATATGCCTGTCAAGCCTCCGCTTCAAGACCTCCAAAGAAGGAGACTCCACCACACTCCTTGGCAGCAAATCCCACTGCCGAACAGCTCTTACTGTCAGGAAGTTCTTCCTGATGTTGAGGTGGAATCTTCTTTCTTGAAGTTTGAATCCATTGAATCATAGAATCCTAGAGTTGGAAGAGACCCCAAGGGCCATCCAGTCCAACCCCCTGCCGAGCTGGAAACACCATCCAAGCATTCTTGACATATGCCTGTCAAGCCTCCGCTTCAAGACCTCCAAAGAAGGAGACTCCACCACACTCCTTGGCAGCAAATCCCACTGCAGATTCGATGGGTTTGCGTTGAACCTGGCCAACGAAAATGCCCTTCTTTCTCGGGGGTTCAGTCTAAAGTCAAGATAATTCGGTTTTTGCCTGCAGGCCCCAATGCCCAGGGGCGAGGGGAGTTGGTCCGCCAACGTCTGCCAAGGAAACTCCACCATGCGGAGGGAAAAAAACCAAGGCTGAGCGTTCTGGGGCTCTGGCAAACTAAGTCGATGACCATCCTTGTTCCTTTTAATTCAGTACGGATGGATTGGACGCTGGGTCCGTCCCAAGAAGAAGACCCTGGGCGCCATGGACCTGGGGGGAGCTTCCACCCAAATCACCTTTGAGACACCGGAGGTTATCGAGAGCCGCCCTGCCAACGAGGCGACGCTGCGGCTCTACGGGCAGACGTACAAGGTCTACACGCACAGCTTCCTCTGCTATGGCAGGGACCAGATCCTGAAGAGGCTTCTGTCCAAGGTGCTGAAGGTAAGGGAGTAATAATAATAATAATAATAATAATAATAATAATAATAATAATAATAATGTTTAATTTTCAAGGTCCTGAAGAGGCTTCTGTCCAAGGTGCTGAAGGTAAGGGAGTAGGGCTGGAGGCCATAAGAACATACGAAGTACTTGCTGGGTCAGGCCAATGGCCCCAGCTAGCCCAGCATGCTGTTTTCACAGCGGCTGGCCAGGTGCCTCAATGGGAAACCCTCAAGTAGAGTCCAAACAGCAACCGATATTGCAGCCTCCGAGCATGGAGGCAGAATACAGACTTTGTACCTAGTAGCCATTGGTAACCCTCTCCTCCATGAATGTGTCCAATTTAAAGGCATCCAGGTTGGTGGCCATCGCTACCTGTTCCCAAGTTCCTTGAATTCTGGAAGACTCTCTTTGACACCAGGGCCATCACCCCCCATGCCCCCCACAGTCCTATCTCCTACAGGAATCTCTTTAGGGCAAATGATTTAGGGTTGGGTAGGGAGGACTGGGCCAGTCATAGAATCATAGAATCATAGAGTTGGAAGAGACCACAAGGGCCATCCAGTCCAACCCCCTGCCAAGCAGGAAACACCATCAAAGCATTCCTGACATATGCCTGTCAAGCCTCTGCTTAAAGACCTCCAAAGAAGGAGACTCCACCACACTCCTTGGCAGCAAATTCCACTGCCGAACAGCTCTTACTGTCAGGAAGTTCATCCTAATGTTGAGGTGGAATCTTCTTTCTTGTAGTTTGAATCCATTGCTCCGTGTCCGCTTCTCTGGAGCAGCGGAAACCACCTTTCTCCCTCCTCTATATGACATCCTTTGATATATTTGAACATGGCTATCATATCACCCCTTAACCTTCTCTTCTCCAGGCTAAACATACCCAGCTCCCTAAGCCGTTCCTCCTAAGGCATCGTTTCCAGGCCTTTGACCATTTGGGTTGCCCTCTTCTGGACACGTTCCAGCTGGTCAGTATCCTTCTTGAACTGTGGTGCCCAGAACTGGACACAGTACTCCAGGTGAGGTCTGACCAGAGCAGAATACAGTGGTCCTATTACTTCCCTTGATCTAGATGCTATACTCCTATTGATGCAGCCCAGAATTGCATTGGCTTTTTGAGCTGCTGCATCACACTGCTGACTCATGTCAAGTCTGTGATCTACCAAGACTCCGAGATCCTTTTCACATGTACTGCTCTCAAGCCAGGTGTCCCCCATCCTGTATTTGTGCCTTTCATTTTTTCTGCCCAAGTGTAGTACCGTACATTTCTCCTTGTTAAAATTCATCTTGTTTGCTTTGGCCCAGTTGTCTAACCTGTTAAGGTCATTTGGAAGTGTGATCCTGTCCTCTGGGGTGTTAGCCACCCCTCCCCATTTGGTGTCATCTGCAAACTTGCTCAGGATGCCCTCAAGCCCATCATCCAAGTCGTTGATCAAGATGTTGAATAAGACTGGGCCCAAGACAGAACCCTGTGGTTCTTCCCACTAGTCACTACTCTCCAGGATGAGGAGGAGCCATTGATGAGCACCCTTTGGGTTCGGTCAGCCAGCCAGTTCCAAATCCACCGAATGGTAGCATTGTCTAGCCCGCATTTCACCAGCTTCTTTACAAGAATATCATGGGGCACCTTGTCAAAGGCCTGGCTGAAATCAAGATAGGCTACATCCACAGCGTTCCCTTCATCTACCAGGCTTGTCGTTCTGTCAAAAAATGAGATCAGATTAGTCTGACATGACTTATTTTTGGACTTCCATCAGTCCCAGCCAGCGTGGCCAATGATCGGGAACGGTGAGAGTTGCGGGCCAGAAACATCTGGAGGGTGCCATCCTAGCACAACATTCCCAGTGGTAAGACAGTGGTTTGAGAGTGGAAGTGTCTCCCTCTGGACTTCCCTTCCTTGGCTGCCTGCCCGGGATTCTTCAGTTGAGATTCCTGCATTGCAGGGGGTCGGACTGGGTGACTCTTGGGGGTCCCTCCCAACACGACAATTCAATGATAGTAGAATCATAGAATCATAGAATCATAGAGTTGGAAGAGACCCCAAGGGCCATCCAGTCCAACCCCCTGCCAAGCAGGAAACACCATCCAAGCATTCCTGACAGATGGCTGTCAAGCCTCCGCTTAAAGACCTCCAAAGAAGGAGACTCCACCACACTCCTTGGCAGCAAATCCCACTGCCCAACAGCTCTGACTGTCAGGAAGTTCTTCCTAATGTTGAGGTGGAATTTTCTTTCTTGTAGTTGGAATCCGTTGCTCCGTGTCCGCCTCTCTGGAGCAGCAGAAAACAATCTTTCTCCCTCCTCTATATGACATCCTTTTATATATTTGAACATGGTTATCATATCACCCCTTCACCTTCTCTTCTCTTTTTTTTTATATATTTTTTATTAAGTATTTTATCAACACATATCAAAGAAAACATACACAAAGAAATACAAGATACAAAATTACAAATACAAAAGAAAATATCAAGATACAAAAATACAAAGATCAAACAACATGTAACAAAAAGAAAATACATCATCTCTAATCCATTTTAGTATTCATTGTCCTTAGGCTTCCCCAATTCCCCACTATCTGATTTTCATTTTTATAAACTTCTGTAGCAGTTTCTAAATCATCTTTCTTACCCATCATATAATCCCTTTAACACTTCAAAATTTCATCTTTTTATCATCTACCAAAATTTCTCCCTTTCAATCTTCTGTTTATCTCCCTATTGCCTTAACTTCTTTATTTTCCTGGATGTTCAAAATCTAGTTGTCAAATACATTCCCTATATATATTTTAAATTTCTTCCAATCTTTTGAAATCTTCACCTTCTCTTCTCCAGGCTAAACATACCCAGCTCCCTAAGCCGTTCCTCATAAGGCATCGTTTCCAGGCCTTTGACCATTTTGGTTGCCCTTTTCTGGACACGTTCCAGCTTGTCAGTCTCCTTCTTGAACTGTGGTGCCCAGAACTGGCAGCAAATTCCACTGCCGAACAGCCCTTACTGTCAGGAAGTTCTTCCTTATGTTGAGGTGGAATCTTCTTTCTTGAAGTTTGAATCCATTGCTCCGTGTCCGCTTCTCTGGAGCAGCAGAAAACAACCTTTCTCCCTCCTCTATATGACATCCTTTTATATATTTGAACATGGCTATCATATCACCCCTTAACCTTCTCTTCTCCAGGCTAAACATACCCAGCTCCCTAAGCCGTTCCTCATAAGGCATCGTTTCCAGGCCTTGGACCATTTCGGTTGCCCTCTTCTGGACACGTTCCAGCTTGTCAGTATCCTTCTTGAACTGGGGTGCCCAGAACTGGACACAGTACTCCAGGTGAGGTCTGACCAGAGCAGAATACAGTGGTCCTATTACTTCCCTCGATCTAGATGCTATACTCCTCTTGATGCAGCCCAGAATTGCATTGGCTTTTTGAGCTGCTGCATCACACTGCTGACTCATGTCAAGTTTGTGGTCTACCAAGACTCCTGGATCCTTTTCACATGTACTGCTCTCAAGCCAGGTGTCTCAAACTCCAGAGAATCCCAAAGGGCCCGATGTTCGGCTGGTTGACTCAGGCTGCTTCTTTTCACCCGCCACAGGCCGAAAGGTACGCCCTCCAGCTGAGCAACCCCTGTTGGCCCGTAGGATACGGGAAGAACTTCACGGTGGGAAGCGTCTACGACTCGCCGTGCACCGAAGCGGACAAGCCGGCCAGCTACTTCCCCACCGCTATGGTCAACATGAGCGGCTCTGGGGACGCGGCCAAATGCCTCCGGCACGTCGACAGCCTCTTCCAGTTCACGGCCTGCCCCTATTCCCACTGCTCCTTCGACCAAACCTTCCAGCCAAGCGTCGCGGGGAACTTCATCGTGAGTAGCTCAAGGGCATGGGAGAAGGGCAGGCCCAACTTTGAGCCTGGGCTCAAATAAAGAGCAGAATAAAACAAAGGACAGATGGGAAAGGGCGCCTCCGGGCATGTGCAGAGCGCATTGCCTTTGCCGCCAATTCATCGGGGTCTTGCAAAGGATTTCAGGGGGAGGGCTGTAGCTTGGTCTACCTAGAGCGCTTGCTTTGCAGGTTAAGCCCCTAGCATAGCTGCCAAGTTATCCCTTTTTTTAAGGTTACAGGTAGGTAGCCGTGTTGGTCCGGGTCGAAGTAAAATAAAAAAAAATCCCTTCAGTAGCACCTTAAAGACCAACTCAGTTTTTTCTTTTATTTTGGTATGAGCTTTCGTGTGCATGCGCACTTCCCTTTCGTGTGCATGCTTGGATGGTGTTTCCTGCTTGGCAGGGGGTTGGACTGGATGGCCCTTGTGGTCTCTTCCAACTCTATGATTCTATGATTCTAATAGTATAACCACCTAAACATTAGGAAGAACTTCCTGACAGTAAGAGCTGTTCGGCAGTGGAATTTGCTGCCAAGGAGTGTGGTGGAGTCTCCTTCTTTGGAGGCCTTTAAGCAGAGGCTTGACAGGCATATGTCAAGAATGCTTTGATGGTGTTTCCTGCTCGGCAGGGGGTTGGACTGGATGGCCCTTGTGGTCTCTTCCAACTCTATGATTCTATGATTAGGAAGAACTTCCTGACAGTAAGAGCTGTTCGGCAGTGGGATTTGCTACCAAGGAGTGTGGTGGAGTCTCCTTCTTTGGAGGTCTTTAAGCGGAGGCTTGACAGGCATATGTCAAGAATGCTTTGATGGTGTTTCCTGCTTGGCAGGGGGTTGGACTGGATGGCCCTTGGGGTCTCTTCCAACTCTAGGATTCTATGATTCTATGATTTTTATTTACCTAATATCCCCAATTGTTTGGGTGGAAATGGGGTGTTATCCAAACACTCCCCAGTAGAGAGGGCAGTATTTTACAAAATCCCCGAAACTAGAAAACAGAGAGGCGGGTCTTCACTTAAGTAATCCAAATGAATGAATTGTTGATTACAGTCAAGAGCAGGCATCCCCAAACTTCGGCCCTCCAGATGTTTTGGACTACGATTCCCATCATCCCCGACCGCCGGTCCTGTTAGCTAGGGATCATGGGAGTTGTAGGCCAAAACATCTGGAGGGCCGCAGTTTGGGGATGCCTGGTCAAGAGGGTTGCCAGACTCAAGAGAGGACAGGACTTGTGCGCCTTGAATTGCCCTGCTCTCTTTTGAGTCCGGAAACCTTCAAGAGAAACCAACAGACCCTTTGCTTGGAAATGAAACCAAGGGCCTGCTGGTTTCTCTTGAACAGGCCCTCCAGATGTTTTGGACTACAATTCCCATCACCCCTGACCACTGGTCCTCTTAGCTAGGGATCATGGGAGTTGTAGGCCAAAAACATGCCTGCTCTTGACGGTTTCCCGACTCAAAAGAGAGCAGGGCAATCAAAGGCACAGAAGTCCTGTCCTCTCTTGAGTCTGGCAACCCTCACAGTCAAAGACCAATAAAACACACACAAAATAAAGCATCGTAGGAACGGCTTAGGAACGATGGGAGTTGTAGTCCCAAAACATCTGGAGGCCCACTGGTTGAGAAACCCTGGACTAGGATTCAGTCTTTCCCAACCAGTGTGCCTCCAGATGTTTGGGGACTGCAACTCCCATCATCCCTAGCTAGCAAGACCAGCGGTCAGGAACGATGGGAGTTGTAGTCCCAAAACATCGGGAGGCACACTGGTTGGGAAACACTGGTTTATGCCACACCCTCCTCACTTTCTCCCTCTCCCTCCTCCTCCTCAACAGGCCTTCTCCGCCTTTTTCTACACCGTGGACTTCATCCGGACGCAAATGAAGAGACGGGTGGCCATGCCGAGTGACCTTGAGCAAGCTGCCCATGAAATCTGCAGCGCAACGTGGTCCGAGGTGGGTTTCCTCGTAAGGAGGGGGGCTTTTCCGATGCAAACCGAAGCCCGAACCGGACATTAAGGTCCCCGTGGTTTAGGAAGAAATCTGATATTTCAAAAGATTTCAATTTTCAGCTATAGGGTAGCATGATATATATATAGTGCAGGTACATCTGCCCTTCTTAGACCCAGAACCCAACTTGACCCAAACATCATAGCTGCCAGGTTTTCCCTTTTCTCGCGAGGAAGCCTATTCAGCATAAGGGAAAATCCCTTAAAAAAAGGGAGAACTTGGCAGCTATGGTTAATCCTGTTTACCTATATGCTAATCATAGAATCCTAGAGTTGGAAGAGACCCCAAGGGCCATCCAGTCCAACCCCCTGCCAAGCAGGAAACACCATCCAAGCATTCCTGACAGATGGCCTGTCAAGCCTCTGCTTCAAGACCTCCAAAGGAGGAGACTCCACCACACTCCTGGGCAGCAAATTCCACTGCCGAACAGCTCTTACTGTCAGGAAGTTCTTCCTATTCATAGAAGCATAGAGTTGGAAGAGACCCCGAGGGCCATCCAGTCCAACCCCCTGCCAAGCAGGAAACACCATCCAAGCATTCCTGACAGATGGCTGTCAAGCCTCTGCTTAAAGACCTCCAAAGGAGGAGACTCCACCACACTCCTGGGCAGCAAATTCCACTGCCGAACAGCTCTTACTGTCAGGAAGTTCTTCCTCATGTTGAGGTGGAATTTTCTTTCTTGTAGTTTGAATCCGTTGCTCCGTGTCCGCTTCTCTGGAGCAGCAGAAAACAACCTTTCTCCCTCCTCTATATGACATCCTTTTATATATTTGAACATGGCTATCATATCACCCCTTAACCTTCTCTTCTCCAGGCTAAACATACCCAGCTCCCTAAGCCGTTCCTCATAAGGCATCGTTTCCAGGCCCTTGACCATTTTGGTTGCCCTCTTCTTAATCTTTCCTAGTTACAGGTAGGTAGCCGTGTTGGTCAGAGTCGAAGCGAAATAAAAAAAATCCCTTCGGTAGCACCTTAAAGACCAACTAAGTTTATATTTTGGT
>NC_142585.1:49757306-49794963 GCF_965207765.1 Zootoca vivipara
GGACTGGATGGCCCTCGTGGTCTCTTCCGACTCTACGATTCTATGATTCTATACTCCTTATGACTAGTAGGCCAGGATTCCTCTCTCTCCTTTAAGAGCTCACTACGGCTGTTCCCTATTTCCCTCCAATGCACCAGGACATATTGTTCCCGAACATGGAAGCCCCATTGGTGTCAACCTGCTTGCAGGCTCCATTCAAGCCGCTGCAGAAATAAATATATATAAGCTGTTGGTTTTCAAGCTATTTTCAGCTTCCGGATCCCCATATCTCTTTTGACTCAGCTGCTTCAATATTGGTTCAAGCTCAAGAGATCTGCTTGGGCTCCAGGAATACACACGAAGGTTTGCGCAACATTTCCTCCGTTGCAAAAGGAACTGTTCCTACCCAGAAGAGGGCAACCCAAATGGTCAAAGGCCTGGAAACGATGCCTTATGAGGAACGGCTTAGGGAGCTGGGTATGTTTAGCCTGGAGAAGAGAAGGTTAAGGGGTGATACGATAGCCATGTTCAAATATATAAAAGGATGTCATATGGAGGAGGGAGAAAGGTTGTTTTCTGCTGCTCCAGAGAAGCGGACACGGAGCAATGGATTCAAACTACAAGAAAGAAAATTCCACCTAAACATTAGGAAGAACTTCCTGACAGTAAGAGCTGTTCGGCAGTGGAATTTGCTGCCAAGGAGTGTGGTGGAGTCTCCTTCTTTGGAGGTCTTTAAGCAGAGGCTTGACAGCCATCTGTCAGGAATGCTTTGATGGTGTTTCCTGCTTGGCAGGGGGTTGGACTGGATGGCCCTGGTGGTCTCTTCCAACTCTAGGATTCTATGATTAGGAAGAACTTCCTGACAGCAAGAGCTGTTCGGCAGTGGGATTTGCTACCAAGGAGTGTGGTGGAGTCTCCTTCTTTGGAGGTCTTTAAGCAGAGGCTTGACAGGCGTATGTCAAGAATGCTTTGATGGTGTTTCCTGCTTGGGCAGGGGGTTGGACTGGATGGCCCTTGTGGTCTCTTCCAACTCTATGATTCTATGATTCTAACTCCAGCCTGACGTGCAGGGATGCCGGTTAACATGGGAATTAAAGGAAAAGGTAAAGGGACCCCTGACCATTAGGTCCAGTCATGACCGACTCCTGACAGTGAGAGCTGTTCGGCAGTGGGATTTGCTACCAAGGAGCGTGGTGGAGTCTCCTTCTTTGGAGGTCTTTAAGCAGAGGCTTGACAGGCGTATGTCAAGAATGCTTTGATGGTGTTTCCTGCTTGGGCAGGGGGTTGGACTGGATGGCCCTCGGGGTCTCTTCCGACTCTAGGATTCTATGATTCTACTACACTACAAAGGGTGTCAAAGGCTAGCCTGGTTTCTTCCTTCCTTTCAAAGAGTGCTTTGATGGCTCTGGAGGTTACCTTGAAATGCGGTTTATTTCTCTTTTGCTCTTTTTCCGCTCCTCAGAGTTGCGGAGAACACGATCAATAATTCAACCCTGCTTACATGGCAGAGAGAGAGAGAGAGAGAGACAGAGAGAGAGAGACAGAGAGACAGAGAGAGACAGAGAGAGAGAGAGAGAAAGAGGGACTATTGCCGTTGGCAAAACGGGGCTTATAATGGGAGCGGCTCAGGGCCTTGCGAAAGAACAAAGAAAGGGCTGACCGTTTCCACCCAATGGAAACGGTCACCGCTCTCCTTGGCAGCAAATTCCACTGCCGAACAGCTCTTGCTGTCAGGAAGTTCTTCCTAATGCCTGCCATAAGCACGGTTTTAACAATGAGTCCGTAAGTGACTGCGGAAGCCAATTCTGGATCCACGCGTCCTTCTCCAGTGGGGACATTGGTTTCCGGGCGGGAGTTGATCCCGGGGCGGATTTGCCAGGCGTGCCTTCCTCTGAGCACGTTTCTCCCTTGCGTCCTGAGTTCGAGTGCCTTCAAAGCCCAGGACACCTTTGGTCAAGGCTGTTCTCCAGCTGGAGCGCTCGCAGGCCAGTGTTTTCCCAGTTCTCTGTGTTTATACAGTATTACGTGGCACAGAGAGAGAGAGAGAGAGAGAGAAAGAGAAAGAGAGAGAAAGAGAAAGAGAGAGAGTGGGACTATTGCCGTTGGCAAAACGGGGCTTATAATGGGAGCTGCTCAGGGCCTTGCGAACGAACAAAGAAAGGGGGGGGGGCTGAGCCAAATGGAAACGGCCACCGCTCTCCTCGGCAGCAAATTCCACTGCCGAGCAGCTCTTACTGTCAGGAAGTTCTTTGAAGAGAGCTTAGCACAAGAGGAACTTGGCTTGCGGAATCCGACCAAAGTCCCACCCGGGGGCCACATTCACCCCTCTGGCTTTGTTTGGAGGGCCCCTGTTCCCTTACCTGAGCTCTACCCGAATTCCCAGAGTTTCCTGGAAAAGGGGAGCGGATTGTGAAGCCCCTCTGGGAATTCCATCTCTAGCCCTGTTTAGGGAAGCTTTTAATGTTTGATGGATTTCTGTATTTTAGAATTTCTGTTTTTTTGGAAGCCGCCCAGAGTGGCTGGGGGAACCCGGCCAGATGGGCGGGGTATAAATAATAAATTATTATTATTATTATTATTTGCAATTTCATTTCGGTAGAGCCGAGAAACAGCACCCCCAGCAGCCCCCACGGCGCTTTGGGGGGGGAGCCGTGACCGCAGCGTTTTAAATGGAATGATTGATGGGTTCCTGGAGAGAGGACTTTATTGGTCAAGCCCCCCTCAGTGTGAATTGGCACCCATATTGTCATTCTTTGGGCCTCAGGGGGAGACCTTTATATTTTCCCGGCTTTTTGGGGTCAATCTTCTAGTACTTTCTTTGTATGGCCCGGCGGTTTAATTTCTTCTGCTTATGCTGTGGGGATTTGCTTGCTTTGTTAATTGGGGAGGGAGGTTGCTTTTGTGAATGGTATCGATCAGTACCCAGAGAAGTTTAATTTATTGCTTGGCAGCAAATTCCACTGCCGAGCAGCTCTTACTGTCAGGAAGTTGTAGGGACCCAAATGTTGTAGGGACCCAGGTGGCGCTGTGGGTTAAACCACTGAGCCGAGGGCTTGCCGATCCGAAGGTCGGCGGTTCGAATCCCTGCGACGGGGTGAGCTCCCGTCGCTCGGTCCCAGCTCCTGCCCACCTAGCAGTTCGAAAGCACGTCAAAATGCAAGTAGATAAATAGCAACCGCTACAGCGGGAAGACCCCAAGGGCCATCCAGTCCAACCCCCTGCCGAGCAGGAAACACCATCAAAGCATTCTTGACATATGCCTGTCAAGCCTCTGCTTAAAGACCTCCAAAGAAGGAGACTCCACCACACTCCTTGGCAGCAAATCCCACTGCCGAACAGCTCTTACTGTCAGGAAGTTCTTCCTAATCATAGAATCCTAGAGTTGGAAGAGACCACAAGGGCCATCCAGTCCAACCCCCTGGCAAGCAGGAAACACCATCAAAGCATTCTTGACATATGCCTGTCAAGCCTCTGCTTAAAGACCTCCAAAGAAGGAGACTCCACCACACTCTCCTTGGCAGCAAATTCCACTGCCGAACAGCTCTTACTGTCAGGAAGTTTTTCCTAATCATAGAATCATAGAGTTGGAAGAGACCCCAAGGGCCATCCAGTCCAACCCCCTGCCAAGCAGGAAACACCATCAAAGCATCCTTGACATATGCCTCTCAAGCCTCTGCTTAAAGACCTCCAAAGAAGGAGACTCCACCACACTCTCCTTGGCAGCAAATTCCACTGCCGAACAGCTCTTACTGTCAGGAAGTTCTTCCTAATCATAGAATCATAGAGTCGGAAGAGACCACCAGGGCCATCCAGTCCAACCCCCTGCCAAGCAGGAAACACCATCAAAGCATTCTTGACATATGCCTGTCAAGCCTCTGCTTAAAGACCTCCAAAGAAGGAGACTCCACCACACTCCTTGGCAGCAAATTCCACTGCCGAACAGCTCTTACTGTCAGGAAGTTCTTCCTAATCATAGAATCCTAAGACAATCTTACTCAGCTATGAGTGATCGCCAAAGAAGGAATGAAAGTTGTACAACTGGGGGATGGAGGGAAGGGGATTGTGTGTCCCCCCCCCCTTTATTAAAAATGCTCTTTTTAAAGAATCTGGGCAATGGGGAGCTGAATTTTGCAGAGAAACCTGGGTGCATTCTTTCTGCCTTCATCAACTATGTCCCAAACATCTGGAGGGCACCAGGCTGGGGAAGTCTGGTATATTTGATGAACTTTGCTCGGTTGCCAAGTCAGAACAGGCTTTGAAAGCACATATTGGCAGTACTTAAGTTGTTGTTGTCGTTTAGTCATGTCCGACTCTTCGTGACCCCATGGACCAGAGCACGCCAGGCACTCCTGTCTTGCACTGCCTCCCGCAGTTTGGTCAAACTCATGTTCGTAGCTTCGAGAACACTGTCCAACCATCTTGTCCTCTGTCGTCCCCTTCTCCTAGTGCCCTCCATCTTTCCCAACGTCAGGGTCTTTTCCAGGGAGTCCCCTTCTCCTTGTGCCCCCCATCTTTCCCAACACCAGGGTCTTTTCCAGGGAGTCCCCTTCTCCTTGTGCCCTCCATCTTTCCCAACACCAGGGTCTTTTCCAGGGAGTCCCCTTCTCCTTGTGCCCTCCATCTTTCCCAACATCAAGGTCTTTTCCAAGGATTCTTCTCTTCTCATGAGGTGGCCAAAGTCTTGGAGCCTCAGCTTCAGGATCTGTCCTTCCAGGGAGCACTCAGGGCTGATTTCCTTCAGGATGGAGAGGTTTGATGGTCTTGCAGTCCATGGGACTCTCAAGAGTCTCCTCCAGCACCATAATTCAAAAGCATCCATTCTTCGGATGCTGACTGTCAGGAAGTTCTTCCTAAGGTTGAGGTGGAATCTTCTTTCTTGAAGTTTGAATCCATTGCTCCGTGTCCACTTCTCTGGAGCAGCAGAAAACAACCTTTCTCCCTCCTCCATAGGACATCCTTTCATATATTTGAACGTGGCTATCATATCGCCCCTTAACCTTCTCTTCTCCAGGCTAAACATACCCAGCTCCCTAAGCCGGAGACTCCACCACACTCCTTGGCAGCAAATCCCACTGCCGAACAGCTCTTACTGTCAGGAAGTTCTTCCTAATCATAGAATCCTAGAGTTGGAAGAGACCACAAGGGCCATCCAGTCCAACCCCCTGCCAAGCAGGAAACACCATCAAAGCATTCTTGACATATGCCCGTCAAGCCTCTGCTTCAAGACCTCCAAAGAAGGAGACTCCACCACACTCCTTGGCAGCAAATTCCACTGCTGAACAGCTCTTACTGTCAGGAAGCTTTTTATGATGTTTAGGTGGAATCTTCTTTCTTGAAGTTTGAATCCATGGCTCCATGTCCGCTTCTCTGGAGCAGCAGAAAACAACCTTTCTCCCTCCTCCATAGGACATCCCTTCATATATTTGAACATGGCTATCATATCACTCCCTCCACTTCAGTTCTCTGTTTGACATAGCAGTGCAGGGACAGCCTCGTTCGCTGCAGCATTTACTTTTTGAAAAAAAGAAAATAGGGAAGGCTCGGCATGCCAGAGGCTCCCAGGTGGACCGCTTTAGGGAAACTGAGGTTCTATTGGAATTTGCTGCCAAGGAGTGTGGTGGAGTCTCCTTCTTTGGAGGTCTTTAAGCAGAGGCTTGACAGGCACATGTCAGGAATGCTTTGATGGTGTTTCCTGCTCGGCAGGGGGTTGGACTGGATGGCCCTTGGGGTCTCTTCCAACTCTAGGATTCTATGATTAGGAAGAACTTCCTGACAGTAAGAGCTGTTCGGCAGTGGGATTTGCTGCCAAGGAGTGTGGTGGAGTCTCCTTCTTTGGAGGTCTTTAAGCAGAGGCTTGACAGGCACATGTCAGGAATGCTTTGATGGTGTTTCCTGCTCGGCAGGGGGTTGGACTGGATGGCCCTTGGGGTCTCTTCCAACTCTATGATTCTATGAAACTACGACAAAGAAGATTCCACCTCAACATTAGGAAGAACTTCCTGACAGTCAGAGCTGTTCGGCAGTGGAGTTTGCTGCCAAGGGTTGGACTGGATGGCCCTTGTGGTCTCTTCCAACTCCATGATTCTATGATTCTATGAAATGCACCCCCCCTCCATTAAACCTCGCTGCAGCCACATTTAATGAAGGGGCTGCAGTGAAATGCTTTCTCCTCTCTTAGACAGATTGCCTGGGCTGCCTGTCACCCACGCTGCTTGCTCATGCGCCCGTCCGTAGGTGGCCATGCAAACAGTGGCATGGCGACCGTGTTACATTTTTATCCTATGTATGAAGAAATGCCTGCTGTCTTTGTCCATGGGGTTTTCTTGGCAGGGATACTGGAGTGGCTTGCCGGTTCCTTCTGCAGGTGGATCACGTTTAGTCGAAACTCTCCACTATGACCTAGAATCATAGAATCATAGAATCATAGAGTTGGAAGAGACCCCAAGGGCCATCCAGTCCAACCCCCTGCCAAGCAGGAAACACCATCAAAGCATTCCTGACAGATGGCTGTCAAGCCTCTGCTTAAAGACCTCCAAAGAAGGAGACTCCACCACACTCCTTGGCAGCAAATTCCACTGCCGAACAGCTCTGCCGACCTGTCCATCTTGAGAGGCCCTGCATGGCATAATAGCTCATAGCTTCTCTGAGTTATTCAAGCCCCTTCGCCACGACAAGGCATTGATCCACGAAGGAGCGCAAAAGATGGTCTGAAGCTCAACATCAAAAAAACCAAGATCACGGCCACTGGTCCCATCGCGAAGAGGTCACGAAGGTCACGAAGAGTCGGATACGACTAAACGACTAAACGACTACATTTATTTTCATTTATTTACTTACAACATTTGTACGCCAACCAATAAATTAAACTTCTCTGGGTACTGATCAATACAATTCACAAAAAACAACCTCCCTCCCTAATTAACAAAGCATAAGCAGAAGAACTAAAACCACCGAGCCATACAAAGAAAGTACTAGAAGATTAACCCCAAACAGCTGGGAAAACATAAAGGTCTCCCCCTGAGGCCCAAAGAATGGCAATATGGGTGCCAGTTCACACTGAGGGGGGCTTGACCAATAAAGTCCTCTCTCCAGGAACCAGGAAGTCCTCTCTCCAGGAACTGGGCTTGAGGGCATCCTGAGCAAGTTTGCAGAGGACACCAAATTGGGAGCGGTGGCTAACACCCCAGAGGACAGGATCACACTTCAGAATGACCTGAACAGATTAGAGAACTGGGCCAAAGCAAACAAGATGAATTTTAACAAGGAAAAATGTAAAGTACTACACTTGGGCAAAAAAAATGAAAGGCACAAATACAGGATGGGAGACCCCTGGCTTAAGAGCAGTACATGTGAAAAGGATCTAGGAGTCTTTATTGGTAGACCACAAACTTGACATGAGTCAGTAGTGTGATTCAGCAGCTCAAAAAGCCAATGCAATTCTGGGCTGCATCAATAGGAGTATAGCATCTAGAGAATGGATTCCAACTTCAAGAAAGAAGATTCCACCTCAACATTAGGAAGAACTTCCTGACAGTAAGAGCTGTTCGGCAGTGGAATATGCTGCCAAGGAGTGTGGTGGAGTCTCCTCCTTTGGAGGTCTTTAAGCAGAGGCTTGACAGGCATATGTCAAGAATGCTTTGATGGTGTTTCCTGCTTGGCAGGGGGTTCGACTGGATGGCCCTTGGGGTCTCTTCCAACTCTATGATTCTATGATTCTATGAATTTAATTTAGGGAGGCCATAGTTAAAGGCTTGCCAAATGCACACCCAGAAAGGAAGCAGGACTGAATGTGGATCCCCCTGGGGCTGGATCCTATTGTGTTTCACTGAGCAAGGGGAGTAGCCTCTGAGCACACGCAAAGTGCCACTGTCCCTCTCATGAATACCTGCAGGCAGCTCTCATATACCTTGGTTTAAGCAACAGGACTCCTGTTGCTTTGAAGATTCCACCTCAACCTTAGGAAGAACATCCTGACAGTAAGAGCTGTTCGGCAGTGGGATTTGCTGCCAAGGAGTGCGGTGGAGTCTCCTTCTTTGGAGGTCTATAAGCAGAGGCTTGACAGGCATATGTCAAGAATGCTTTGATGGTGTTTCCTGCTTGGCAGGGGGTTGGACTGGATGGCCCCTGGTGGTCTCTTCCAACTCTAGGATTCTATGATTCTATGAACTTCCTGACAGTAAGAGCTGTTCAGCAGTGGGATTTGTTGCCAAGGAGTGTGGTGGAGTCTCCTTCTTTGGAGGTCTTTAAGCAGAGGCTCGACAGGCATCTGTCAAGAATGCTTTGATGGTGTTTCCTGCTTGGCAGGGGGTTGGACTGGATGGCCCCTGGTGGTCTCTTCCAACTCTAGGATTCTATGATTCTACTCCAGGTGAGGTCTGACCATAGCTGCCAAGTTATCCTTTTTTAAAGGGATTTTCCCTCATGCTGAATAGGCTTCCTCGCGAGAAAAGGGAAAACTCGGCAGCTATGGGTCTGACCGGAGCATGTTTGCAGGTAGGCTGCCTCGGAGGGTGGAGGCTTTGCCTAGTCCAATATTGCCTCCTGTGGAACTCCAGGCAGTTTTTGTGGGCTTCCAAGCCGGTCCAAGACTAGACTCTCAGGCCTCCAGGGCCAGGCAGGCTCCAATGCCACCATTCTAGCAAACATGACTAACGGCAACAATCTTTGGCAAATGCGTCTAATTCTTTTCCAAGGATGGGCAGAACGGTTCGTGTTTACGGAAATCCCAAGTGCTGGTAAATGAGGCCAGCCTTCCTCCCCCACCCGCTGCCCTTCTAGAAACTCAATTTCCAGCACTGTTAACCGCCAACAAATGGGAGTTTAATTGCATCGTAAGTACCGGCGCAGAAGACTCGGTTGCAACCGGAGACTATAAATGGCAGCCGATCACCTTATTGGAGCTTGAATTAGATTGAGAAGTATCCCTCTCGCCGCTTAATCCTTCCTGGAAGGAGGGAGAGGGGGGCGAAGCCGAAGTGCGCCGAAACCTCCCAGAGGGCAAAGCAGCGGCAGGATATGTTCGTTGTTATGTTTGTAGGTGCTTGCCGTCAATTTTAAATCGAGTTTTACACAGGGGAGGAGAGGATCAATTCTGTATTGCCTAGCTAAAGTTCTAAATCTCTTTGAGGATGAAGAGAAAAGAAAAGAAAAGCTCTTGAAATGACAGGGGAGGAAAGGCAGTCATAGAATCATAGAGTTGGAAAAGACCCCAAGGGCCATCCAGTCCAAGCAGGAAACACCATCAAAGCATTCTTGACATATGCCTGTCAAGCCTCTGCTTAAAGACCTCCAAAGACGGAGACTCCTCCACCACACTCCTTGGCAGCAAATGCCACTGCCGAACAGCTCTCACTGTCAGGAAGTTCATAGAATCATAGAATCATAGAGTTGGAAGAGACCACAAGGGCCATCCAGTCCAACCCCCTGCCAAGCAGGAAACACCATCAAAGCATTCTTGACATATGCCTGTCAAGCCTCTGCTTAAACACCTCCCAAAGAAGGAGACTCCACCGCACTCCTTGGCAGCAAATTCCACTGCCGAACAGCTCTTACTGTCAGGATGTTCTTCCTAAGGTTGAGGTGGAATCTTCAAAGCAACAGGAGTCCTGTTGCTTAAAACAAGGTATATGAGAGCTGCCTGCAGGTATTCATGAGAGGGACAGTGGCACTTTGCGTGTGCTCAGAGGCTACTCCCCTTGCTCAGTGAAACACAATAGGATCCAGCCCCAGGGGATCCACATTCAGTCCTGCTTCCTTTCTGGGTGTGCATTTGGCAAGCCTTTAACTATGGCCTCCCTAAATTAAATTCATAGAATCATAGAATCATAGAGTTGGAAGAGACCCCAAGGGCCATCCAGTCCAACCCCCTGCCAAGCAAGAAACACCATCAAAGCATTCTTGACATATGCCTGTCAAGCCTCTGCTTAAAGACCTCCAAAGGAGAAGACTCCACCACACTCCTTGGCAGCAAATTCCACTGCCGAACAGCTCTTACTGTCAGGAAGTTCTTCCTAATGTTGAGGTAGAATCTTCTTTCTTGAAGTTTGAATCCGTTGCTCCGTGTCCGCTTCTCTGGAGCAGCAGAAAACAACCTTTCTCCCTCCTCTATATGACATCCTTTGATATATTTGAACATGGCTATCATATCACCCCTTAACCTTCTCTTCTGCAGGCTAAACATACCCAGCTCCCTAAGCCGTTCCTCATAGGGGTACTGTGTCCAGTTCTGGGCACCACAGTTCAAGAAGGATACTGACAAGCTGGAACGTGTCCAGAGGAGGGCAACCAAAATGGTCAAAGTCCTGGAAACGATGCCTTATGAGGAACGGATTAATCCACTTTCCATTACTTTCAATGGGAAAGTTCGCTTCCGTTTATGAACGGTTACTCCGCGGACCCGTCTGGAACGGATTAATCCACTTTCCATTACAGTGGAACCTCGGTTTATGAACACCTCGGTTTATGAATTTTCGGTTTACGAACGCCGCGGACCCATCTGGAACGGATTAATCCACTTTCCATTGCTTTCAATGGGAAAGTTCGCTTCCGTTTATGAACGCTTCAGTTTATGAACAGACTTCCGGAACCAATGACACCCATGATTCAGTTTATGAACACTTCAGTTTAAGTACTCTGCGGACCTGTCTGGAACGGATTAATCCACTTTCAATTGCTTTCAATGGGAAAGTTCGCTTCCGTTTAGGAACGCTTCAGTTTATGAACAGACTTCCGGAACCAATTGCACCCATGCTTCGGGTTAAGTACGCTTCAGGTTGAGTACTCCGCGGACCCGTCTGGAACGGATGAATCCACTTTCAATTACTTTCAATGGGAAAGTTCGCTTCCGTTTATGAACGCTTCAGTTTATGAACAGACTTCCGGAACCAATTGTGTTCATAAACCGAGGTACCACTGTATGAAGAATATAGCAAACTGAGGCAACACCATCGGATCACATTCTCCCTCTGCTGGCAGCCTGGGCTCGGGCTGTTTGCTTTCCAGGCGGGGGAAATTCAGTCTACACACACAAACACACACACACACACACACACACCCATTAGGCCACGTTGAAGCAAACAGTTCCTGGAAGGGAACAGGATGCGAGGGGAGGCTCCCGTGTCCTGTGAGTTAACGCCTTCTCCTCTCGGGAGACTCTGGAGTATTTTTAAGCTGGCGTGTGGCGAGCGAGAATGGCAGATCCCATCAGTCTAGGCTGCTGTCACTTTTTCATTTTTCCCAGGCTTAAGTCTCCCCCCCCTCTGAAAAAAATCTCCATTGTTTGCTCCTTTTTAAGTTCCACGCAAACGCAATTCGCATGCTCTTTCCCTCCGATATACATACACAATATACACGGGGTAAGTTGAAAGCTTGTTTTCTGCTGCTCCAGAGAAGCGGACGCGGAGCAACGGATTCAAACTTCGAGAAAGAAGATTCCACCTCCACATTGGGAAAAACTTCCTGACAGTCAGAGCTGTTCGGCAGTGGGATTGGCTGCCGAGGAGCGTGGTGGAGTCTCCTCCTTTGGAGGTCTTTAAGCAGAGGCTTGACAGGCATATGTCAAGAGTGCTTTGATGGTGTTTCCTGCTTGGCAGGGGGTTGGACTGGATGGCCCTTGGGGTCTCTTCCAACTCTTCTAGGATTCTATGATTTTGAATAGGCCAGTTATGCAAAGCTCTACATTCTATTTGGCGAAAGAAGAATGGGCATCCCCACAGGGTAGGGAGTGGCATGTCCTCCACTTAGGCAAACCCATATCCCAGGATTCCCAGCTTTCGTTTTTTTGAAAAAAATATACCTATCTGTAGATCTGTAGAATCTGAGGTATAGAATCATAGAATCCTAGAGTTGGAAGAGACCCCAAGGGCCATCCAGTCCAACCCCCTGCCAAGCAGGAAACACCATCCAAGCATTCTTGACATATGCCCGTCAAGCCTCTGCTTGTTGTTGTTTAGTCGTTTAGTCGTGTCCGACTCTTCGTGACCCCATGGACCATAGCACGCCAGGCACTCCTGTCTTGCACTGCCTCCCGCAGTTTGGTCAAACTCATGTTCGTAGCTTTGAGAACACTGTCCAACCATCTTGTCCTCTGTCGTCCCCTTCTCCTAGTGCCCTCCATCTTTCCCAACATCAGGGTCTTTTCCAGGGATTCTTCTCTTCTCATGAGGTGGCCAAAGTATTGGAGCCTCAGCTTCACGATCTGTCCTTCCAGGGAGCACTCAGGGCTGATTTCCTTAAGAATGGATAGGTTTGATCTTCTAGCAGTCCATGGGACTCTCAAGAGTCTCCTCCAGCACCATAATTCAAAAGCATCAATTCTTCGGCGATCAGCCTTCTTTATGGTCCAGCTCTCACTTCCATACATCACTACTGGGAAAACCATAGCTTTAACTATACGGACCTTAAAGACCCCCAAAGAAGGAGACTCCACCACACTCCTTGGCAGCAAATCCCACTGCCGAACAGCTCTTACTGTCAGGAAGTTCTTCCTAGTGTTGAGGTGGAATCTTCTTTCTTGTAGCTTGAATCCATTGCTCCGTGTCCGCTTCTCTGCAGCAGCAGAAAACAACCTTTCTCCCTCCTCCATATATATTTGAACATGGCTATCATACCACCCCTTCACCTTCTCTTCCCCAGGCTAAACATACCCAGCTCCCTAAGCCGTTCCTCATAAGGCATCGTTTCCAGGCCTTGGACCATTTTGGTTGCCCTCCTCTGGACACGTTCCAGCTGGTCAGTATCCTTCTTGAACTGTGGTGCCCAGAACTGGACACAGTACTCCAGGTGAGGTCTGACCAGAGCAGAATACAGTGGTACTATTCCTTCCCTAGATCTAGATGCTATACTCCTATTGATGCAGCCCAGAATTGCATTGGCTTTTTGAGCTGCTGCATCACACTGCTGACTCAGGTCAAGTCTGGGGTGAAATGTCCTGGTGGTATTAATATTTTTCCTTCTGAGAAATTAGCCTGCCCTCCCCCCCCCCCAGCCTCTTCAAGTGCTTTGTTTGCTCCTGGGGGAAATTTGCAGACTCTAGGTCAGGCATGTCCAAACACTGCCCTAGGCCAGGCACCCCCAAACTTCGGCCCTCCAGATGTTTTGGACTACAATTCCCATCTTTCCCGACCACTGGTCCTGTTAGCTAGGGATCATGGGAGTTGTGGGCCAAAACATCTGGAGGGCCGCAGTTTGGGGATGCCTGGATTAAATGGAGACGGGGAGAGAGACCCGCCGAGCTCCGTGGGGGAAATGGCGGGATGCAAGCGCAATAAACCAGGCATCCCCAAACTTCGGCCCTCCAGATGTTTCGGACTACAATTCCCATCATCCCCGACCACTGGTCCTGCTAGCTAGGGATCATGGGAGTTGTAGGCCAGAACATCTGGAGGGCCGCAGGTTGGAGATGCCTGCTCTAGGTGGTCTTTTGTCTTACCTAGCAGTGGGCATTTTGGGGTGACAACTTGGTGCCAAATGCATACGGATCGCTAATGGGTTCTGTCTCTCTCTCTCTCTCACTCGCGCACAGAGTCGTGCCCTCGGCGTCTGGAATGCGCTTTGCTGCGGCGCGAGTTCTGCCTCCCCGGATCGTACGCCTGTGGCCCGTGTCTCTCTCGGTTCGTCGAGGACGGAGACGGCCAGTGCGTCCCCAAGGCACGGCCGGCCGGCGGTAGGTAGGGCTGGGCGCCGAACGCCTCGGCCAGAACAATAGTGCCAGTTTCAATCTCCGACCCAGTAAAGCTACTTCTGGGCGATCCATGCCAGAATCGGAAGTTGCCCACGGTCCATGTTGCCGCCTGTGTTTCATTTTCTGTTTGGAGGAGAGGCCCGCTCCCTCTGGCACCACATAATATATATAAGCCATGGCAGGATTGGAAAGCTTTTGTAACCATATAGGACACACGGCGCGCGCTGCGGACTTTGCTGCGTCCCGCTGGATCAGGCCTCCACACGGCGCGCGCTGCTGGGTGTTTTGGCGAGGCCCCCCAGAGCTGCACTTACGGTAGCACTACGGCTTCTTTTCGGGGTATGTCTTATATTTTTCCCCAAAGCATGAAAATCATGCCATGGCGTATTTTATAGGCACGTCTTAAAATGGGAGAAGCATGGTATTTCCTCGGAGCTGCATTCCCTTCGGAGAAGGATGTCATATGGAGGAGGGAGAAAGGTTGTTTTCTGCTGCTCCAGAAAAGCGGACACAGAGCAACGGATTCAAACTACAAGAAATAAAATTCCACCTCAACATTAGGAAGAACTTCCTGACAGTCAGAGCTGTTCGGCAGTGGGATTTGCTGCCAAGGAGTGTGGTGGAGTCTCCTTCTTTGGAGGTCTTTAAGCAGAGGCTTGACAGCCATCTGTCAGGAGTGCTTTGATGGTGTTTCCTGCTTGGCAGGGGGTTGGACTGGATGGCCCTTGTGGTCTCTTCCAACTCTAGGATTCTATGATTAGGAAGAACTTCCTGACAGTAAGAGCTGTTCGGCAGTGGGATTTGCTGCCAAGGAGTGTGGTGGAGTCTCCTTCTTTGGAGGTCTTTAAGCAGAGGCTTGACAGCCATCTGTCAGGAATGCTTTGATGGTGTTTCCTGCTTGGCAGGGGGTTGGACTGGATGGCCCTTGGGGTCTCTTCCAACTCTATGATTCTATGATTCTATGACTTGTAGGCAGCTGGCGTAAAAGGTGTTAAAAAGGAGTTGTTGTTTCGTTTTGTTTTGTTTTTTGCGAACACAGAATAAAACAATTGCAACTCAGGACAACATGAAACCAGGAAATCCTGCAGCACGGAGAAACTTGCCGAAACTTCCCCTACTAGAAAATTTAAAAACAAGCACGAAAGATTCGTGGCCAATCTATAAAGAGCTGGTGGAAGAAGTGAACCAAAATCCTAAATAAAAAGAATAGGAAGAATTACAAAAGATGGGAATAAATTGGCTGGAATATTTTCAATTGAAAGCGACTTTAGAATCATAGAATCCTAGAGTTGGAAGAGACCACAAGGGCCATCCAGTCCAACCCCCTGCCAAGCAGGAAACACCATCAAAGCATTCTTGACATATGCCTGTCAAGCCTCTGCTTCAAGACCTCCAAAGAAGGAGACTCCACCACACTCCTTGGTAGCAAATCCCACTGCCGAACAGCTCTGACTGTCAGGAAGTTCTTCCTAATGTTTAGGTGGTTATACTATTAGAATCATAGAATCCTAGAGTTGGAAGAGACCCCAAGGGCCATCCAGTCCAACCCCCTGCCGAGCAGGAAACACCATCAAAGCATTCCTGACAGATTCTGCTTAAAGACCTCCAAAGAAGGAGACTCCACCACACTCCTCGGCAGCAAATCCCACTGCCGATCAGCTCTTACTGTCAGGAAGTTCTTCCTAATGTTGAGGTGGAATCTTCTTTCTTGTAGCTTGAATCCATTGCTCCGTGTCTGCTTCTCTGGAGCAGCAGAAAACAACCTTTCTCCCTCCTCCATATGACATCCTTTAATATATTTAAACATGGCTATCATATCATCCCTTAACCTTCTCTTCTCCAGGCTAAACATACCCAGCTCCCTAAGCCGTTCCTCATAAGGCATCGTTTCCAGGCCTTTGACTCCACCACACTTCTTGGCAGCAAATCCCACTGCCGAACAGCTCTGAATGTCAGGAAGTTCTTCCTGATGTTGAGGTGGAATCTTCTTTCTTGAAGTTTGGATCCATTGCTCTGTGTCCGCTTCTCTGGAGCAGCAGAAAACAATCTTTCTCCCTCCTCTATATGACATCCTTTCATATATTTGAGCATGGCTATCATATCCCCCCCTTCACCTCCTCTTCTCCAGGCTAAACATACCCAGCTCCCTAAGCCGTTCCTCCTAGAATCCCACATAAATGACCAGATCACTAAATTTTTCTGGATCTCTCACAAGTCTCCTCTAAATACAACCCAAACCTTGTACAGTGGTACCTCTACTTGCGAATTTAATGCTTTTCGTAAGTAGGGAAAAAAAATGTAAGTCGAATCCCATAGGAATGCATTGGGAGGAAAAAAATTGTAAGTCGAAGCAACCCTATCTAAAAAATCGTAAGTAGAAAAAAAAATGTAAGTCGAATCCCATAGGAAAGCATTGGGAGGAAAAAAATTGTAAGTCGAAGCAACCCTATCTAAAAAATCGTAAGTAGGAAAAAAAATGTAAGTCGAATCCCATAGGAAAGCATTGGGAGGAAAAAAATTGTAAGTCGAAGCAACCCTATCTAAAAAATCGTAAGTAGGAAAAAAAAAATCCTATCTAAACCGCATCCAAGATGGCGGAGGGAGCGCCATTCGTAAGTAGAAACATTCGTAAGTAGAGTTATTCGTAAGTAGAGGTACCACTGTGTTTGATAATTGTCTGCATGAATAATCGTTTCAACATTTCCATTAAATATTTATTTTTATGATTTTTTATGATTATCATTCTTACTACTACTACTACTACTCCTCCTGATGATTATAGAGCATTATTTACTCTTTGTGCGAGGCGAGCGTAAGCGAGCAGCTATGAGAGTAAAATAATCAAGCGACAGTAAACCAAAGCAAAAACAATGTAACTGGGATTAGAGGGATTTAGCTGCTGGCTAGAAAGGGACTTAGAGGGAAACTTTAGGATGCAAAAAACCAACAGAGGTGACCCAGCAATCCTTCCCTGTCCCAGGGAATGGTCCACACTGAGGACACTGAGGACACTGCAACTCCGCTCTCCGCTGCCGGCTGTTCTTGTTTTTTTGCTTCTCTAGGGAGGGGCAGCTGCCCCCCCTCTGCCCCATGCTGGCTGCGCCCATGCAATGTGACGATTCTTAGCGACAGATGGGAGCTTACATAAGAGCTTGGTTGTTAAGCGACCGGCGTTTGGACTGCATTTCAGTGAGCCGGGGAGATTATGTACTTCAAGTGGCAGCTCCTTTCCCCCTTTAAAAATGCTGGAGATTGGGGGCTTCTTTCGTAGAATCGTAGAGTTGGAAGAGACCCCAAGGGCCATCCAGTCCAACCCCCTGCCGAGCAGGAAACACCATCAAAGCATTCTTGGCATATGCCTGTCCAAGCCTCTGCTTAAAGACCTCCAAAGAAGGAGACTCCGCCACACTCCCTGGCAGCAAATCCCACTGCCGAACAGCTCTGACTGTCAGGAAGTTCATAGAATCCTAGAGTTGGAAGAGACCCCAAGGGCCATCCAGTCCAACCCCCTGCCAAGCAGGAAACACCATCAAAGCATTCTTGACATTTGCCTGTCCAAGCCTCTGCTTAAAGACCTCCAAAGGAGGAGACTCCGCCACACTCCCTGGCAGCAAATCCCACTGCCGAACAGCTCTCACCGTCAGGAAGTTCTTCCTAATGTTTTGGTGGAATCTTCTTTCTTGAAGTTTGCATCCATTGCTCCGTGTCCGCTTCTCTGGAGCAGCAGAAAACAACCTTTCTCCCTCCTCCATATGACATCCTTTCCTATATTTGAACATGGCTATCATATCACCCCTTGACCTTTGTCCCTGCGCTGTTTGTCATTTCCTTTCACATTCATGCAGTGGGTTGACGTCTATGTGCTTGCATTATTAAAGACACTTTTTCCATGTCCCAAGCAATGAAAAGCTGGGAAAGCTTGCCAGAGTCATGAAATATTCGCAGAGTTCTAAAAATAGCAACACAGGGACTACATGGGACACAAGGTGTACAATGGGTAGTGGACACCCTTGCAAAGGGGTGCTGGTATCCAGAATTTTGGCCTACATAAGAACATAAAAAAAGCCTGCTGGGACATGTCAGTAGGAAGAACTTCCTGACAGTAAGAGCTGTTCGGCAGTGGGATTTGCTGCCAAGGAGTGTGGCGGAGTCTCCTTCTTTGGAGGTCTTTAAGCAGAGGCTTGACAGCCATCTGTCAAGAATGCTTTGATGGTGTTTCCTGCTCGGCAGGGGGTTGGACTGGATGGCCCTTGTGGTCTCTTCCAACTCTACGATTCTATGATTAGGAAGAACTTCCTAACAGTAAGAGCTGTTCGGCAGTGGGATTTGCTGCCAAGGAGTGTGGCGGAGTCTCCTCCTCTGGAGGTCTTTAAGCAGAGGCTTGACAGCCATCTGTCAAGAATGCTTTGATGGTGTTTCCTGCTTGGCAGGGGGTTGGACTGGATGGCCCTCGTGGTCTCTTCCAACTCTACGATTGTATGATTAGGAGGAACATCCTGACAGTAAGAGCTGTTCGGCAGTGGGATTTGCTGCCAGGGCGTGTGGCGGAGTCTCCTTCTTTGGAGGTCTTTAAGCAGAGGCTTGACAGGCATCTGTCAAGAATGCTTTGATGGTGTTTCCTGCTCGGCAGGGGGTTGGACTGGATGGCCCTTGGGGTCTCTTCCAACTCTAGGATTCTATGATTCTATGAAACTACAAGAAAGAAGATTCCACCTCAACATTAGGAAGAACTTCCTGACAGTCAGAGCTGTTCGGCAGTGGGATTTGCTGCCAAGGAGTGTGGCGGAGTCTCCTCCTTGGGAGGTCTTTAAGCAGAGGCTCGACAGGCATATGTCAAGAGTGCTTTGATGGTGTTTCCTGCTTGGCAGGGGGTTGGACTGGATGGCCCTTGGGGTCTCTTCCAACTCTAGGATTCTATGATTCTATCTTTCTAATTATGCATTTTGTTACTGCTCTAGTTATTGCTATAAACTCAAATTTCCGGTACATCTATTCTTAATTCTCTTCACAATAATGTACAAATTACTCCTTACAAAACTTCTTTTAACCCTACAAGCGAGGTCAAGCTTATTGTTGATTTCAATTATTCGTTTCTGAACATTTTACGTCTTTTAAAACTACTTTCATAGAATCCTAGAGTTGGAAGGGGCCACAAGGGCCATCCAGTCCAACCCCCTGCCAAGCAGGAAACACCATCAAAGCATTCTTGACATATGGCTGCCAAGCCTCTGCTTCAAGACCTCCAAAGAAAGAGACTCCACCCCACTCCTTGGCAGCAAATTCCACTGCCGAACAGCTCTGACTGTCAGGAAGTTCTTCCTAATGTTGAGGGGGAATCTTCTTTCTTGTAGTTTCATAGAATCATAGAATCCTAGAGTTGGAAGGGACCCCAAGGGCCATCCAGTCCAACCCCCCGCCAAGCAGGAAACACCATCAAAGCATTCTTGACATATGCCTGTCAAGCCTCTGCTTCAAGACCTCCAAAGAAAGAGACTCCACCCCACTCCTTGGCAGCAAATTCCACTGCCGAACAGCTCTGACTGTCAGGAAGTTCTTCCTCATGTTGAGGTGGAATCTTCAAAGCAACAGGAGTCCTTGTGGTCTCTTCCAACTCTACGATTCTATGATTCTATGAAAGAAGCCCCCAATCTCCAGCATTTTTAAAGGGGGAAAGGAGCTGCCACTTGCAGTACATAATCTCCCCGGCTCACTGAAATGCAGTCCAAACGCCGGTCGCTTAACAACCAGGCTCTTATGTAAGCTCCCATCTGTCGCTAAGAATCGTCACTTTGCATGGGCGTACCCAGCATGGGGCAGAGGGGGGGCAGCTGCCCCTCCCTAGAGAAGCAAAAAAAAAAACCAACAGCCGGCAGCGGAAGGATTGCTGGGTCACCTCTGTTGTTTTTTTGCATCCTAAAGTTTCCCTCTAAGTCCCTTTCTAGCCAGCAGCTAAATCCCTCTAATCCCAGTTACATTGTTTTTGCTTTCGTTTATTGTCGCTTGATTATTTTACTCTCATAGCTGCTACCGTGTTTCTCATATTATAAGACATGTCTTATATTTATTTTTTCCTTAAAAAAAACATACTATGGCTTATTTTCAAGGGATGTCTTATTTTTTTCCCTCCTCCTCCTGCCGCGGCCGGCATTGCTGTTGCGCCTATCCCTATGTCTTATTTTCGGGGTATGGCTTATATTCCTTGAATGCTTAAAAATCCTGCTATGGCTTATTTTATGGGTATGTCTTAAAATATGAGAAACAGGGTAGTTTACGCCCGCCTCGCATAAAGAGTAAATAATGCTCTATAATCATCAGGAGTAGTAGTACTAGTAGTAAGAATGATAATCATAAAAATCATAAAAATAAATATTTAATGGAAATGTTGAAATGATTATTCATGCAGACAATTATCAAACACAGTGGTACCTCTACTTACGAATAACTCTACTTACGAATGTTTCTACTTACGAATGGCGCTCCCTCCGCCATCTTGGATGCGGTTTAGATAGGATTTTTTTTTCTACTTACGATTTTTTTAGATAGGGTTGCTTCGACTTACAATTTTTTCCCTCCCAATGCATTCCTATGGGATTCGACTTACATTTTTTTTTCTACTTACGATTTTTTAGATAGGGTTGCTTCGACTTACAATTTTTTTCTCCCTGTGCATTCCTATGGGATTCGACATTTTTTTTCCTACTTACGAAAAGCATTAAATTCGTAAGTAGAGGTACCACTGTACACGGTTTGGGTTGTATTTAGAGTAGACTTGTGAGAGATCCAGAAAATCTAGTGATCTGGTCATTTATGTGGGACTCTAGGAGGAACGGCTTAGGGAGCTGGGTATGTTTAGCCTGGAGAAGAGAAGGTGAAGGGGTGATATGATAGCCATGTTCAAACATATAAAAGGATGTCATATGGAGGAGGGAGAAAGATTGTTTTCTGCTGCTCCAGAGAAGCGGACACGGAGCAATGGATTCAAGCTACAAGAAAGAAGATTCCACCTAAATATTAGGAAGAACTTCCTGACAGTGGGAGCTGTTCGGCAGTGGAGTTTGCTGCCAAGGAGTGTGGTGGAGTCTCCTTCTTTGGAGGTCTTTAAGCAGAGGCTTGACAGGCATATGTCAAGAATGCTTTGATGGGGCTTCCTGCTCGGCAGGGGGTTGGACTGGATGGCCCTTGTGGTCTCTTCCAACTCTATGATTCTAGAGGAGGGAGAAAGGTTGTTTTCTGCTGCTCCAGAGAAGCGGACACGGAGCAATGGATTCAAGCTACAAGAAAGAAGATTCCACCCAAACATTAGGAAGAACTTCCTGACAGTGGGAGCTGTTCGGCAGTGGAGTTTGCTGCCAAGGAGTGGGGTGGAGTCTCCTTCTTTGGAGGTCTTTAAGCAGAGGCTTGACAGGCATATGTCAAGAATGCTTTGATGGTGTTTCCTGCTTGGCAGGGGGTTGGACTGGATGGCCCTCGGGGTCTCTTCCAACTCTACGATTCTATGATTCTATCTTTCTAATTATGCATTTTGTTACTGCTCTAGTTATTGCTATAAACTCAAATTTCCGGTACATCTATTCTTAATTCTCTTCACAATAATGTACAAATTACTCCTTGCGAAACTTCTTTTAACCCTACAAGCGAGGTGAAGCTTATTGTTGATTTCAATTATTCGTTTCTGAACATTTTACGTCCTTTAAAACTACTTTCATAGAATCCTAGAGTTGGAAGAGACCACGAGGGCCATCCAGTCCAACCCCCTGCCAAGCAGGAAACACCATCCAAGCATTCTTGACAGATGCCTGCCAAGCCTCTGCTTAAAGACCTCCAAAGAAGGAGACTCCACCACACTCCTTGGCAGCAAATTCCAGTGCCGAACAGCTCTCACTGTCAGGAAGTTCTTCCTAATCATAGAATCATAGAATCTTAGAGTTGGAAGAGACCCCAAGGGCCATCCAGTCCAACCCCCCACCAAGCAGGAAACACCATCAAAGCATTCCTGACATATGCCTGTCCAAGCCTCCGCCCAAAGACCTCCAAAGAAGGGGACTCCACCACACTCCTTGGCAGCAAATTCCACTGCCCAACAGCTCTGACTGTCAGGAAGTTCTTCCTAATCATAGAATCCTAGAGTTGGAAGAGACCACAAGGGCCATCCAGTCCAACCCCCCGCCAAGCAGGAAACACCATCAAAGCACTCCCGACACATGCCTGTCAAGCCTCCGCCCAAAGACCTCCAAAGAAGGAGACTCCACCACACTCCTTGGCAGCAAATCCCACTGCCGAACAGCTCTCACTGTCAGGAAGTTCTTCCTAATGTTGAGGTGGAATCTTCTCTACGATTCTATGATTCTATTAGGAGACTCCGCCACACTCCCCGGCAGCAGACTCCACCGCCGAACAGCTCCCACTGTCAATGTTGAGGTGGAATCTTTGACTGGTAGTTATCCGTCAACCCCTGTGAGGGTTCATTCTAAGCAGTTCTTTGGCCCATAAATTGTATGAAATAACCTGCTGGTAACTTTTCTTTGGATACCTTCCGTCTTCCTCCTTAGGGCCACCCAGCGCTCCCAACCTAGAGGAAGAAGTTGATTTAGTGGCCGAGGTGCTGTCCGAACAGGATGATGCTCAGCGGGATGGTAAGTCTATCCTGTGGACCACTTTCCACTCCGCCCATCTTGAATGAAGCTCCTTAAACAGGGTGAGACCGTCCAGGGGGGCCAGTGGGGCCGTCCTTCTGCATGCATTAACCTTTCGCCCTGACCCCGACCGTTGTGGACGTGTTTTTTTTTTTGCCTGACGCAGGAAGCCCGGCCCCCGTGGGCAAGCACCGCAGGATCGGTGCGCCGAAGTCCGAGTCCTCCCCAAAGGGGCAGGCGGGACGTCCTCTTGCAACACCTTCCCTTCGCCCAGAGGCCATCCAAAGGACTCCAGTGGGAAAGCCGCTCTCGTCGAATGACGCTCTCATACTGGGTAAGCCAGCGGTTCGGCAAGGCAACTGGGTGGATGGCGGCCAACAGATTGAGGTTGAATCCTGGCAAGGCAGAGGTACTGTTTGTGGGGGACAGGAGGCGGGCGGGCGTGGGGGACTCCCTGGTCCTGAACGGGGTAACTCTGCCCCTGAAGGACCAGGTGCCCAGCCTGGGAGTCATGCTGGACTCACAGCTGTCCATGGAGACGCAGGTCAATTCTGTGTCCATCTGGGACGCAGGATGAGTCCCTACCTGCCTGCGGACTGTCTCACCAGAGTGGTGCATGCTCTAGTTATCTCCCGCTTGGACTACTGCAATGCGCTCTACGTGGGGCTACCTTTGAAGGTGACCCGGAAACTACAACTAATCCAGAATGCGGGACTGGGAGCGGCCGCCGAGACCACATAACACCGGTCCTGAAAGACCTACATTGGCTCCCAGTACGTTTCCGAGCCCAATTCAAAGTGTTGGCGCTGACCTTTAAAGCCCTTAACGGCCTCGGTCCGGTATACCTGAAGGAGCGTCTCCACCCCCATCGTTAAAGACCTCCAAAGAAGGAGACTCCACCACACTCCTTGGCAGCAAATGCCACTGCCGAACAGCTCTTACTGTCAGGAAGTACTGAAGGAGCGTCTCCACCCCCATCGTTCTGCCCGGACACTGAGGTCCAGCGCCGAGGGCCTTCTGGCGGTTCCCTCGTTGCGAGAAGCCAAGTTACGGGGAACCAGGCGGAGGGCCTTCTCGGTGGTGGCACCCGCCCTGAGGAACGCCCTCCCACCAGAGGTCAAAGAGAACGACAATTACCAGACTTTTAGACCTTACCTTCCAAGTCCCGGACTGCAGAATCCGGGACCGGCAGCCGTGTGACACCGGAAGTTGCGTCGACGTCGCTTTGCCCTTCTATGGGCACCCAAAATGGCCGCCGGCGGCTTCAAACGTCGCTTGTACGCATGTCGGGAAGTGCGCCGACGCAACTTCCGGTGTCGCTCCGCCCATCTATGGGCACCCAAAATGGCCGCCGCCGCCGGAAGTCACGCCTATGCACTTCCGGACCTGCGTAGGTGCGGCTTTTGAAGCTGGCCGTTTTCGTGCCCATAGAAGGGCAAATCGGAAAGGGGAAAAAATGGCCGCCGGCAGGAGAAAATAACGGAGAAGAACGGGAGACGAAGTGATATGGGGTACGACCGGGGTAACTCTGCCCCTGAAGGACCAGGTGCCCAGCCTGGGAGTCATTCTGGACTCACAGCTGTCCATGGAGACACAGGTCAATTCTGTGTCCATCTGGGACGCAGTAAAAACGGGGGTTTCCCGGGGAAAACGGGCTACTTGGCAGCTATGCTTTAGACGGCATCTCAAGGCAGCCCTGTTTAGGGAAGCTTTTAATGTTTGATTTCTGTATTTTGTTGGAAGCCGCCCAGAGTGGCAGGGGGAACCCGGCCAGATGGGTGGGGTATAAATAATAAATTATTATTATTATTATTATTATTATTATTATTATTATTCCAAATATGGCAGAATATAATATAACAATGGAAGGCTATATCGATCCAAATTTCGAACGCACAGCAGAGAGGCAAATAGTTTTTCCCACTTTTTAGGGGGGGGCCTCCCCCTCCCGCCACAGAGTTTTGGACCCAATACGTGCGGAACGTCTGGAGCGCTTGACTCACCACCGGAGGTGGATAAGAGGAATAACAAATAAAGATGGGTTTGACTTGGTAGGGTCTCAGCTTATATCCTTTGTTAACAATATCCTTTGTTAACATCTCGGTCGCAGCAGCCACTATGGAGACATTATCTTAATCATAGAATCCTAGAGTTGGAAGAGACCCCAAGGGCCATCCAGTCCAACCCCCTGCCAAGCAGGAAACACCATCAAAGCATTCTTGACATATGCCTGTCAAGCCTCTGCTTAAAGACCTCCAAAGAAGGAGACTCCACCACACTCCTTGGCAGCAAATCCCACTGCCGAACAGCTCTTACTGTCAGGAAGTTCTTCCTAATCATAGAATCATAGAGTTGGAAGAGACCACAAGGGCCATCCAGTCCAACCCCCTGCCAAGCAGGAAACACCATCCAAGCATTCTTGACATATGCCTGTCGAGCCTTTGCTTCAAGACCTCCAAAGAAGGAGACTCCACCACACTCCTCGGCAGCAAATCCCACTGTCGAACAGCTCTTACTGTCAGGAAGTTCTTCCTAATCATAGAATCCTAGAGTTGGAAGAGACCCCAAGGGCCATCCAGTCCAACCCCCTGCCAAGCAGGAAACACCGTCCAAGCATTCTTGACATATGCCTGTCGAGCCTCTGCTTCAAGACCTCCAAAGAAGGAGACTCCACCACACTCCTCGGCAGCAAATCCCACTGCCGAACAGCTCTTACTGTCAGGAAGTTCTTCCTCATGTTGAGGTGGAATCTTCTTTCTTGACGTTTGAATCCATTGCTCCGTGTCCGCTTCTCTGGAGCAGCAGAAAACAACCTTTCTCCCTCCTTTATATGACATCCTTTTATATATTTGAACATGGCTATCACATCACCCCTTAACCTTCTCTTCTCCAGGCTAAACATACCCAGCTCCCTAAGCTGTTCCTCATAAGGCATCGTTTCCAGGCCTTTGACCATTTGGGTTGCCCTCTTCTGGACACGTTCCAGCTTGTCAGGATCCTTCTTGAACTGTGGTGCCCAGAACTGGACACAGTACTCCAGGTGAGGTCTGACCAGAGCAGAATACAGTGGTCCTATTCCTTCCCTAGATCTAGATGCTATACTCCTCTTGATGCAGCCCAGAATTGCATTGGCTTTTTGAGCTGCTGCATCACACTGCTGACTCATGTCAAGTTTGTGGTCTACCAAGACTCCTAGATCCTTTTCACATGTACTGCTCTCAAGCCAGGTGTCCCCCATCCTGTATTTGTGCCTTTCATTTTTTAGTAGTACTTTACATTTCTCCTTGTTCAAATTCATCTTGTTTGCTTTGGCCCAGTTGTCTAATCTGTTAAGGTCATTTTGAGGTGTGATCCTGTCCTCTGGGGTATTAGCCACCCCTCCCAATTTGGTGTCGTCTGCAAACCTGCTCAGGATGCCCTCAAGCCCATCATCCAAGTCATTGATCAAGATGTTGAACAAGACTGGGCCCAAGACAGAACCCTGTGGTTCCTCCCACTAGTCACTTCTCTCCAGGATGAGGAGGAGCCATTGATGAGCACCCTTTGGGTGCTTTGATGGTGTTTCCTGCTTGGCAGGGGGTTGGACTGGATGTCCCTTGTGGTCTCTTCTGACTCTATGATTCTATGATTCAAACTACAAGAAAGAAGATTCCACCTAAACATTAGGAAGAACTTCCTGACGGTAAGAGCTGTTCGGCAGTGGGATTTGCTGCCAAGGAGTGTGGCGGAGTCTCCTTCTTTGGAGGTCTTTAAGCAGAGGCTTGACAGGCATATGTCCAGAATGCTTTGATGGTGTTTCCTGCTTGACAGGGGGTTGGACTGGATGGCCCTCGTGGTCTCTTCCAACTCTGGGATTCTATGATTAGGAAGAACTTCCTGACAGTAAGAGCTGTTCGGCAGTGGGATTTGCTACCAAGGAGTGTGGTGGAGTCTCCTCCTTTGGAGGTCTTTAAGCAGAGGCTTGACAGGCATATGTCAAGAATGCTTTGATGGTGTTTCCTGCTCGGCAGGGGGTTGGACTGGATGGCCCTCGTGGTCTCTTCCAACTCTGGGATTCTATGATTAGGAAGAACTTCCTGACAGTAAGAGCTGTTCGGCAGTGGGATTTGCTACCAAGGATTCTATGATGTGTTAAAGTTTGGAAGTTATTTTACTTATTATTTTACAAACGAAATGTGTGTTTCTTTTTTTTGTGTGTACGGATTTTAATATGAATTAATAGAGATTTTTTTTTTTAAAAAACCTATAAATAAAAAAATGCTGATGAAGAAAACAAAATCATAAAATTTTATTTAATAATAATAATAATAAATTTTTATTTATACCCCGCCCTCCCCAGTCAAAAACCGGGCTCAGGGCGGCTGACACCCACAGAATTGCAATAAAACATAACTTGATGAAGCTTCGGCCGTGCGTCGTCCAAGGAGGTTAACTGCTGTTTTCTTCCCCCCTTCCTTCCTTCCTTCCTTCCTTCCTTCCTTCCTTCCTTCCTTCCTTCCTCCTCTCTACAAACTTTTCCGCCTGTGCGTCTCTGCAGGGATGATTGTCGTATGTACGGCCGCGGGAATCGCAGCTCTGGTGGTCGCCGCCGTCTGCTGGTGCAGGTAGGCCCATGCGAAAAAAAACCTTTCCTTGGCAAAAGGCCAGCGGTTTTATTTAGCGCAGGCACCCCCAAACTTCGGCCCTCCAGATGTTTTGGACTACGATTCCCATCTTCCCCAACCACTGGTCCTGTTAGCTAGGGATCATGGGAGTTGTAGGCCAGGCATCCCCAAACTTCGGCCCTCCAGATGTTTTGGACTACGATTCCCATCTTCCCCAACCACTGGTCCTGTTAGCTAGGGATCATGGGAGTTGTAGGCCAGGCATCCCCAAACTTTGGCCCTCCGGATGTTTTGGACTACGATTCCCATCTTCCCCAACCACTGGTCCTGTTAGCTAGGGATCATGGGAGTTGTAGGCCAGGCATCCCCAAACTTCGGCCCTCCGGATGTTTTGGACTACGATTCCCATCTTCCCCAACCACTGGTCCTGTTAGCTAGGGATCATGGGAGTTGTAGGCCAGGCACCCCCAAACTTGGGCCCTCCGGATGTTTTGGACTACGATTCCCATCTTCCCCAACCACTGGTCCTGTTAGCTAGGGATCATGGGAGTTGTAGGCCAGGCACCCCCAAACTTCGGCCCTCCAGATGTTTTGGACTACGATTCCCATCTTCCCCAACCACTGGTCCTGTTAGCTAGGGATCATGGGAGTTGTAGGCCAGGCATCCCCAAACTTCGGCCCTCCAGATGTTTTGGACTACGATTCCCATCTTCCCCAACCACTGGTCCTGTTAGCTAGGGATCATGGGAGTTGTAGGCCAGGCATCCCCAAACTTCGGCCCTCCAGATGTTTTGGACTACGATTCCCATCTTCCCCAACCACTGGTCCTGTTAGCTAGGGATCATGGGAGTTGTAGGCCAGGCATCCCCAAACTTCGGCCCTCCAGATGTTTTGGACTACGATTCCCATCTTCCCCAACCACTGGTCCTGTTAGCTAGGGATCATGGGAGTTGTAGGCCAGGCGTCCCCAAACTTCGGCCCTCCAGATGTTTTGGACTACGATTCCCATCTTCCCCAACCACTGGTCCTCTTAGCTAGGGATCATGGGAGTTGTAGGCCAGGCGTCCCCAAACTTCGGCCCTCCAGATGTTTTGGACTACGATTCCCATCTTCCCCAACCACTGGTCCTCTTAGCTAGGGATCATGGGAGTTGTAGGCCAGGCGTCCCCAAACTTCGGCCCTCCAGATGTTTTGGACTACGATTCCCATCTTCCCCAACCACTGGTCCTCTTAGCTAGGGATCATGGGAGTTGTAGGCCCGGCGTCCCCAAACTTCGGCCCTCCAGATGTTTTGGACTACGATTCCCATCTTCCCCAACCACTGGTCCTCTTAGCTAGGGATCATGGGAGTTGTAGGCCAGGCGTCCCCAAACTTCGGCCCTCCGGATGTTTTGGACTACGATTCCCATCTTCCCCAACCACTGGTCCTGTTAGCTAGGGATCATGGGAGTTGTAGGCCAGGCGTCCCCAAACTTCGGCCCTCCGGATGTTTTGGACTACGATTCCCATCTTCCCCAACCACTGGTCCTGTTAGCTAGGGATCATGGGAGTTGTAGGCCAGGCATCCCCAAACTTTGGCCCTCCGGATGTTTTGGACTACGATTCCCATCTTCCCCAACCACTGGTCCTGTTAGCTAGGGATCATGGGAGTTGTAGGCCAGGCATCCCCAAACTTCGGCCCTCCGGATGTTTTGGACTACGATTCCCATCTTCCCCAACCACTGGTCCTGTTAGCTAGGGATCATGGGAGTTGTAGGCCAGGCACCCCCAAACTTGGGCCCTCCGGATGTTTTGGACTACGATTCCCATCTTCCCCAACCACTGGTCCTGTTAGCTAGGGATCATGGGAGTTGTAGGCCAGGCACCCCCAAACTTGGGCCCTCCGGATGTTTTGGACTACGATTCCCATCTTCCCCAACCACTGGTCCTGTTAGCTAGGGATCATGGGAGTTGTAGGCCAGGCACCCCCAAACTTCGGCCCTCCAGATGTTTTGGACTACGATTCCCATCTTCCCCAACCACTGGTCCTCTTAGCTAGGGATCATGGGAGTTGTAGGCCAGGCGTCCCCAAACTTCGGCCCTCCGGATGTTTTGGACTACGATTCCCATCTTCCCCAACCACTGGTCCTGTTAGCTAGGGATCATGGGAGTTGTAGGCCAGGCACCCCCAAACTTGGGCCCTCCGGATGTTTTGGACTACGATTCCCATCTTCCCCAACCACTGGTCCTGTTAGCTAGGGATCATGGGAGTTGTAGGCCAGGCGTCCCCAAACTTCGGCCCTCCAGATGTTTTGGACTACGATTCCCATCTTCCCCAACCACTGGTCCTCTTAGCTAGGGATCATGGGAGTTGTAGGCCAGGCGTCCCCAAACTTCGGCCCTCCGGATGTTTTGGACTACGATTCCCATCTTCCCCAACCACTGGTCCTCTTAGCTAGGGATCATGGGAGTTGTAGGCCAGGCGTCCCCAAACTTCGGCCCTCCGGATGTTTTGGACTACGATTCCCATCTTCCCCAACCACTGGTCCTCTTAGCTAGGGATCATGGGAGTTGTAGGCCAGGCGTCCCCAAACTTCGGCCCTCCGGATGTTTTGGACTACGATTCCCATCTTCCCCAACCACTGGTCCTGTTAGCTAGGGATCATGGGAGTTGTAGGCCAGGCATCCCCAAACTTCGGCCCTCCGGATGTTTTGGACTACGATTCCCATCTTCCCCAACCACTGGTCCTGTTAGCTAGGGATCATGGGAGTTGTAGGCCAGGCACCCCCAAACTTCGGCCCTCCGGATGTTTTGGACTACGATTCCCATCTTCCCCAACCACTGGTCCTGTTAGCTAGGGATCATGGGAGTTGTAGGCCAGGCACCCCCAAACTTCGGCCCTCCGGATGTTTTGGACTACGATTCCCATCTTCCCCAACCACTGGTCCTGTTAGCTAGGGATCATGGGAGTTGTAGGCCAGGCATCCCCAAACTTCGGCCCTCCGGATGTTTTGGACTACGATTCCCATCTTCCCCAACCACTGGTCCTGTTAGCTAGGGATCATGGGAGTTGTAGGCCAGGCACCCCCAAACTTCGGCCCTCCAGATGTTTTGGACTACGATTCCCATCTTCCCCAACCACTGGTCCTGTTAGCTAGGGATCATGGGAGTTGTAGGCCAGGCATCCCCAAACTTCGGCCCTCCGGATGTTTTGGACTACGATTCCCATCTTCCCCAACCACTGGTCCTGTTAGCTAGGGATCATGGGAGTTGTAGGCCAGGCATCCCCAAACTTCGGCCCTCCGGATGTTTTGGACTACGATTCCCATCTTCCCCAACCACTGGTCCTGTTACCTAGGGATCATGGGAGTTGTAGGCCAGGCATCCCCAAACTTCGGCCCTCCGGATGTTTTGGACTACGATTCCCATCTTCCCCAACCACTGGTCCTGTTACCTAGGGATCATGGGAGTTGTAGGCCAGGCACCCCCAAACTTCGGCCCTCCGGATGTTTTGGACTACGATTCCCATCTTCCCCAACCACTGGTCCTGTTAGCTAGGGATCATGGGAGTTGTAGGCCAGGCACCCCCAAACTTCGGCCCTCCGGATGTTTTGGACTACGATTCCCATCTTCCCCAACCACTGGTCCTGTTAGCTAGGGATCATGGGAGTTGTAGGCCAGGCACCCCCAAACTTCGGCCCTCCGGATGTTTTGGACTACGATTCCCATCTTCCCCAACCACTGGTCCTCTTAGCTAGGGATCATGGGAGTTGTAGGCCAGGCATCCCCAAACTTCGGCCCTCCAGATGTTTTGGACTACGATTCCCATCTTCCCCAACCACTGGTCCTCTTAGCTAGGGATCATGGGAGTTGTAGGCCAGGCATCCCCAAACTTCGGCCCTCCAGATGTTTTGGACTACGATTCCCATCTTCCCCAACCACTGGTCCTGTTAGCTAGGGATCATGGGAGTTGTAGGCCAGGCACCCCCAAACTTCGGCCCTCCAGATGTTTTGGACTACGATTCCCATCTTCCCCAACCACTGGTCCTGTTAGCTAGGGATCATGGGAGTTGTAGGCCAGGCACCCCCAAACTTCGGCCCTCCAGATGTTTTGGACTACGATTCCCATCTTCCCCAACCACTGGTCCTGTTAGCTAGGGATCATGGGAGTTGTAGGCCAGGCACCCCCAAACTTCGGCCCTCCAGATGTTTTGGACTACGATTCCCATCTTCCCCAACCACTGGTCCTGTTAGCTAGGGATCATGGGAGTTGTAGGCCAGGCATCCCCAAACTTCGGCCCTCCAGATGTTTTGGACTACGATTCCCATCTTCCCCAACCACTGGTCCTGTTAGCTAGGGATCATGGGAGTTGTAGGCCAGGCATCCCCAAACTTCGGCCCTCCAGATGTTTTGGACTACGATTCCCATCTTCCCCAACCACTGGTCCTGTTAGCTAGGGATCATGGGAGTTGTAGGCCAGGCATCCCCAAACTTCGGCCCTCCAGATGTTTTGGACTACGATTCCCATCTTCCCCAACCACTGGTCCTGTTAGCTAGGGATCATGGGAGTTGTAGGCCAGGCATCCCCAAACTTCGGCCCTCCAGATGTTTTGGACTACGATTCCCATCTTCCCCAACCACTGGTCCTGTTAGCTAGGGATCATGGGAGTTGTAGGCCAGGCGTCCCCAAACTTCGGCCCTCCAGATGTTTTGGACTACGATTCCCATCTTCCCCAACCACTGGTCCTCTTAGCTAGGGATCATGGGAGTTGTAGGCCCGGCGTCCCCAAACTTCGGCCCTCCAGATGTTTTGGACTACGATTCCCATCTTCCCCAACCACTGGTCCTCTTAGCTAGGGATCATGGGAGTTGTAGGCCCGGCGTCCCCAAACTTCGGCCCTCCAGATGTTTTGGACTACGATTCCCATCTTCCCCAACCACTGGTCCTGTTAGCTAGGGATCATGGGAGTTGTAGGCCAGGCGTCCCCAAACTTCGGCCCTCCAGATGTTTTGGACTACGATTCCCATCTTCCCCAACCACTGGTCCTGTTAGCTAGGGATCATGGGAGTTGTAGGCCAGGCGTCCCCAAACTTCGGCCCTCCAGATGTTTTGGACTACGATTCCCATCTTCCCCAACCACTGGTCCTGTTAGCTAGGGATCATGGGAGTTGTAGGCCAGGCATCCCCAAACTTTGGCCCTCCGGATGTTTTGGACTACGATTCCCATCTTCCCCAACCACTGGTCCTGTTAGCTAGGGATCATGGGAGTTGTAGGCCAGGCATCCCCAAACTTCGGCCCTCCGGATGTTTTGGACTACGATTCCCATCTTCCCCAACCACTGGTCCTGTTAGCTAGGGATCATGGGAGTTGTAGGCCAGGCACCCCCAAACTTGGGCCCTCCGGATGTTTTGGACTACGATTCCCATCTTCCCCAACCACTGGTCCTGTTAGCTAGGGATCATGGGAGTTGTAGGCCAGGCACCCCCAAACTTGGGCCCTCCGGATGTTTTGGACTACGATTCCCATCTTCCCCAACCACTGGTCCTGTTAGCTAGGGATCATGGGAGTTGTAGGCCAGGCACCCCCAAACTTCGGCCCTCCGGATGTTTTGGACTACGATTCCCATCTTCCCCAACCACTGGTCCTGTTAGCTAGGGATCATGGGAGTTGTAGGCCAGGCACCCCCAAACTTCGGCCCTCCGGATGTTTTGGACTACGATTCCCATCTTCCCCAACCACTGGTCCTGTTAGCTAGGGATCATGGGAGTTGTAGGCCAGGCACCCCCAAACTTCGGCCCTCCGGATGTTTTGGACTACGATTCCCATCTTCCCCAACCACTGGTCCTGTTAGCTAGGGATCATGGGAGTTGTAGGCCAGGCACCCCCAAACTTCGGCCCTCCGGATGTTTTGGACTACGATTCCCATCTTCCCCAACCACTGGTCCTGTTAGCTAGGGATCATGGGAGTTGTAGGCCAGGCACCCCCAAACTTCGGCCCTCCGGATGTTTTGGACTACGATTCCCATCTTCCCCAACCACTGGTCCTCTTAGCTAGGGATCATGGGAGTTGTAGGCCAGGCACCCCCAAACTTCGGCCCTCCAGATGTTTTGGACTACGATTCCCATCTTCCCCAACCACTGGTCCTCTTAGCTAGGGATCATGGGAGTTGTAGGCCAGGCGTCCCCAAACTTCGGCCCTCCAGATGTTTTGGACTACGATTCCCATCTTCCCCAACCACTGGTCCTCTTAGCTAGGGATCATGGGAGTTGTAGGCCAGGCGTCCCCAAACTTCGGCCCTCCAGATGTTTTGGACTACGATTCCCATCTTCCCCAACCACTGGTCCTCTTAGCTAGGGATCATGGGAGTTGTAGGCCAGGCGTCCCCAAACTTCGGCCCTCCGGATGTTTTGGACTACGATTCCCATCTTCCCCAACCACTGGTCCTCTTAGCTAGGGATCATGGGAGTTGTAGGCCAGGCGTCCCCAAACTTCGGCCCTCCGGATGTTTTGGACTACGATTCCCATCTTCCCCAACCACTGGTCCTCTTAGCTAGGGATCATGGGAGTTGTAGGCCAGGCGTCCCCAAACTTCGGCCCTCCGGATGTTTTGGACTACGATTCCCATCTTCCCCAACCACTGGTCCTGTTAGCTAGGGATCATGGGAGTTGTAGGCCAGGCGTCCCCAAACTTCGGCCCTCCGGATGTTTTGGACTACGATTCCCATCTTCCCCAACCACTGGTCCTGTTAGCTAGGGATCATGGGAGTTGTAGGCCAGGCGTCCCCAAACTTCGGCCCTCCGGATGTTTTGGACTACGATTCCCATCTTCCCCAACCACTGGTCCTGTTAGCTAGGGATCATGGGAGTTGTAGGCCAGGCACCCCCAAACTTCGGCCCTCCGGATGTTTTGGACTACGATTCCCATCTTCCCCAACCACTGGTCCTGTTAGCTAGGGATCATGGGAGTTGTAGGCCAGGCACCCCCAAACTTCGGCCCTCCGGATGTTTTGGACTACGATTCCCATCTTCCCCAACCACTGGTCCTGTTAGCTAGGGATCATGGGAGTTGTAGGCCAGGCACCCCCAAACTTCGGCCCTCCGGATGTTTTGGACTACGATTCCCATCTTCCCCAACCACTGGTCCTGTTAGCTAGGGATCATGGGAGTTGTAGGCCAGGCATCCCCAAACGTCGGCCCTCCGGATGTTTTGGACTACGATTCCCATCTTCCCCAACCACTGGTCCTGTTAGCTAGGGATCATGGGAGTTGTAGGCCAGGCATCCCCAAACTTCGGCCCTCCGGATGTTTTGGACTACGATTCCCATCTTCCCCAACCACTGGTCCTGTTAGCTAGGGATCATGGGAGTTGTAGGCCAGGCATCCCCAAACTTCGGCCCTCCGGATGTTTTGGACTACGATTCCCATCTTCCCCAACCACTGGTCCTGTTACCTAGGGATCATGGGAGTTGTAGGCCAGGCATCCCCAAACTTCGGCCCTCCGGATGTTTTGGACTACGATTCCCATCTTCCCCAACCACTGGTCCTGTTACCTAGGGATCATGGGAGTTGTAGGCCAGGCATCCCCAAACTTCGGCCCTCCGGATGTTTTGGACTACGATTCCCATCTTCCCCAACCACTGGTCCTGTTAGCTAGGGATCATGGGAGTTGTAGGCCAGGCACCCCCAAACTTCGGCCCTCCGGATGTTTTGGACCACGATTCCCATCTTCCCCAACCACTGGTCCTGTTAGCTAGGGATCATGGGAGTTGTAGGCCAGGCACCCCCAAACTTCGGCCCTCCGGATGTTTTGGACTACGATTCCCATCTTCCCCAACCACTGGTCCTGTTAGCTAGGGATCATGGGAGTTGTAGGCCAGGCATCCCCAAACTTCGGCCCTCCGGATGTTTTGGACTACGATTCCCATCTTCCCCAACCACTGGTCCTCTTAGCTAGGGATCATGGGAGTTGTAGGCCAGGCATCCCCAAACTTCGGCCCTCCAGATGTTTTGGACTACGATTCCCATCTTCCCCAACCACTGGTCCTCTTAGCTAGGGATCATGGGAGTTGTAGGCCAGGCATCCCCAAACTTCGGCCCTCCGGATGTTTTGGACTACGATTCCCATCTTCCCCAACCACTGGTCCTGTTAGCTAGGGATCATGGGAGTTGTAGGCCAGGCACCCCCAAACTTCGGCCCTCCGGATGTTTTGGACCACGATTCCCATCTTCCCCAACCACTGGTCCTGTTAGCTAGGGATCATGGGAGTTGTAGGCCAGGCACCCCCAAACTTCGGCCCTCCGGATGTTTTGGACTACGATTCCCATCTTCCCCAACCACTGGTCCTGTTAGCTAGGGATCATGGGAGTTGTAGGCCAGGCACCCCCAAACTTCGGCCCTCCGGATGTTTTGGACTACGATTCCCATCTTCCCCAACCACTGGTCCTGTTAGCTAGGGATCATGGGAGTTGTAGGCCAGGCATCCCCAAACTTCGGCCCTCCGGATGTTTTGGACTACGATTCCCATCTTCCCCAACCACTGGTCCTCTTAGCTAGGGATCATGGGAGTTGTAGGCCAGGCATCCCCAAACTTCGGCCCTCCGGATGTTTTGGACTACGATTCCCATCTTCCCCAACCACTGGTCCTCTTAGCTAGGGATCATGGGAGTTGTAGGCCAGGCATCCCCAAACTTCGGCCCTCCAGATGTTTTGGACTACGATTCCCATCTTCCCCAACCACTGGTCCTGTTAGCTAGGGATCATGGGAGTTGTAGGCCAGGCACCCCCAAACTTCGGCCCTCCAGATGTTTTGGACTACGATTCCCATCTTCCCCAACCACTGGTCCTGTTAGCTAGGGATCATGGGAGTTGTAGGCCAGGCACCCCCAAACTTCGGCCCTCCAGATGTTTTGGACTACGATTCCCATCTTCCCCAACCACTGGTCCTGTTAGCTAGGGATCATGGGAGTTGTAGGCCAGGCGTCCCCAAACTTCGGCCCTCCAGATGTTTTGGACTACGATTCCCATCTTCCCCAACCACTGGTCCTGTTAGCTAGGGATCATGGGAGTTGTAGGCCAGGCGTCCCCAAACTTCGGCCCTCCAGATGTTTTGGACTACGCTTCCCATCTTCCCCAACCCCTGGTCCTGTTAGCTAGGGATCATGGGAGTTGTAGGCCAGGCACCCCCAAACTTCGGCCCTCCAGATGTTTTGGACTACGCTTCCCATCTTCCCCAACCCCTGGTCCTGTTAGCTAGGGATCATGGGAGTTGTAGGCCAGGCACCCCCAAACTTCGGCCCTCCAGATGTTTTGGACTACGATTCCCATCTTCCCCAACCCCTGGTCCTGTTAGCTAGGGATCATGGGAGTTGTAGGCCAGGCACCCCCAAACTTCGGCCCTCCAGATGTTTTGGACTACGATTCCCATCTTCCCCAACCCCTGGTCCTGTTAGCTAGGGATCATGGGAGTTGTAGGCCAGGCACCCCCAAACTTCGGCCCTCCAGATGTTTTGGACTACGATTCCCATCTTCCCCAACCACTGGTCCTGTTAGCTAGGGATCATGGGAGTTGTAGGCCAGGCACCCCCAAACTTCGGCCCTCCAGATGTTTTGGACTACGATTCCCATCTTCCCCAACCACTGGTCCTGTTAGCTAGGGATCATGGGAGTTGTAGGCCAGGCGCCCCCAAACTTCGGCCCTCCAGATGTTTTGGACTACGATTCCCATCTTCCCCAACCACTGGTCCTGTTAGCTAGGGATCATGGGAGTTGTAGGCCAGGCGTCCCAAACTTCGGCCCTCCAGATGTTTTGGACTACGATTCCCATCTTCCCCAACCACTGGTCCTGTTAGCTAGGGATCATGGGAGTTGTAGGCCAGGCGTCCCCAAACTTCGGCCCTCCAGATGTTTTGGACTACGATTCCCATCTTCCCCAACCACTGGTCCTGTTAGCTAGGGATCATGGGAGTTGTAGGCCAGGCACCCCCAAACTTCGGCCCTCCAGATGTTTAGGACTACGCTTCCCATCTTCCCCAACCCCTGGTCCTGTTAGCTAGGGATCATGGGAGTTGTAGGCCAGGCACCCCCAAACTTCGGCCCTCCAGATGTTTTGGACTACGATTCCCATCTTCCCCAACCCCTGGTCCTGTTAGCTAGGGATCATGGGAGTTGTAGGCCAGGCACCCCAAACTTCGGCCCTCCAGATGTTTTGGACTACGATTCCCATCTTCCCCAACCACTGGTCCTGTTAGCTGGGGATCATGGGAGTTGTAGGCCAGGCATCCCCAAACTTCGGCCCTCCAGATGTTTTGGACTACGATTCCCATCTTCCCCAACCACTGGTCCTGTTAGCTGGGGATCATGGGAGTTGTAGGCCAGGCACCCCCAAACTTCGGCCCTCCAGATGTTTTGGACTACGATTCCCATCTTCCCCAACCACTGGTCCTGTTAGCTAGGGATCATGGGAGTTGTAGGCCAGGCACCCCAAACTTCGGCCCTCCAGATGTTTTGGACTACGATTCCCATCTTCCCCAACCACTGGTCCTGTTAGCTAGGGATCATGGGAGTTGTAGGCCAGGCGTCCCCAAACTTCGGCCCTCCAGATGTTTTGGACTACGATTCCCATCTTCCCCAACCACTGGTCCTGTTAGCTAGGGATCATGGGAGTTGTAGGCCAGGCGTCCCAAACTTCGGCCCTCCAGATGTTTTGGACTACGATTCCCATCTTCCCCAACCACTGGTCCTGTTAGCTAGGGATCATGGGAGTTGTAGGCCAGGCA
>NC_142585.1:49795163-49812663 GCF_965207765.1 Zootoca vivipara
TGTTTCCTCCCTCGATCTTCTATCAGGCGTACGGTATAAACATAGTCAAATTTCAAATTGGGGACAAATCGGTGAATATTTAGACCCTGCTCCTACAGATTGAGATTTTTGCCTCACTGCGAGGGATGAAAACGTAGGAATTTGACTCATTTATTCTCAGTATGTTGAATTGTGTACTAATCGACATAAATTTTAGGTTTTATGTAGAGCAATAAGAGTTGCATACTCTTATTTTCTGCAATATTTATTTCTTTAAGATCAAACATGTTGATAATTTACGTGAAAAACCAACGGTTTTGAACAAATGATATGGAACAATTGAGCAAACGGTGTACTAAACAAGTAAACATAAATATTAAACAATAAAACACCACTCATATTATGCATTGCATCCAAACATCACATTATACTTAATTACTTATGTATAAATTGTACTAAATGCTTACATTTTGTGTAATTAATAAAATTATCCCTTATGCAATATTATACATTGTACTTTTACGCCATATATGCTAAAAAATATGCTTTTATGCCTTACACTAAACCTCTATTTTGGTCATTAGTAATTAAGTAATTACTTAGGTATAAATTGTACTAAATGCTTACATTTTGTGTAATTAATAAAGTTATCCCTTATGCAATATTATACATTGTACTTGTACGCCATATATGCTAAAAAAATATGTTTTTATGCCTTACACTAAACCTCTATTTTGGTAATTAGTAATTAAGTAATTACTTAGGTATAAATTGTACTAAATGCTTACATTTTGTGTAATTAATAAAGTTATGCCTTATGCAATATTATACATTGTACTTGTACACCATATATGCTAAAAAATATGCTTTTATGCCTTACACTAAACCTCTATTTTGGTCATTAGTAATTAAGTATAATGTGATGTTTTGATGCAACACATAATATGAGTGGTGTTTTATTGTTTAATGTTTATGCTTACTTGTTTAGTAGACCTCCAAAGAAGGAGACTCCACCACACTCCTTGGCAGCAAATTCCACTGCTGATCAGCTCTTACTGTCAGGAAGTTCTTCCTAATGTTGAGGTGGAATCTTCTTTCTTGAAGTTTGAATCCATTGCCATATCATTTGTTCAAAACCATTGGTTTTTCACGTCAATTATCAACATGTTTTCTCTTAAATAAATAAATATTGCAGAAAATAAGAGTAGGCAACTCTTATTGCTCTCCATAAAACCTAAGATTTATGTTGATTAGTTCACAATTTAACATACTGAGAATAAATGAGTCCAATTCCTATGTTTTCATCACTCGTAGCGAGGCAAAAATTCAATCTGTAGGAGCAGGATCTAAATATGAACCGATTGGTCCCCAATTTGAAATTTGACTATGTTTATACCATACGCCTGATAGAAGATCGAGGGAGGAAACCTTTTCCCAAAAATAGTTTTTTAGGACCCACCCAACTCATTGCTGCTCCAGAGAAGCGGACACGGAGCAATGGATTCAAACTTCAAGAAAGAAGATTCCACCTCAACATTAGGAAGAACTTCCTGACAGTAAGAGCTGTTCGGCAGTGGAATTTGCTGCCAAGGAGCGTGGTGGAGTCTCCTCCTTTGGAGGTCTTTAAGCAGAGGCTCGAGAGGCATATGTCAAGAATGCTTTGACTATGTTTATACCATACGCCTGATAGAAGATCGAGGGAGGAAACATTTTCCAAAAAAAAGGTTTTTTATGACCCACCCTAGTGGCCAAGGAGGGGTTTGAACTCTGGTCTCTCCCGGGTTCAAATCTTGCACTCTTAAGCACTAAACAAGGCAGTATCAAGTGCCGAGGGACGCAGAGTGTTGCCCTCAAGCCCTGCTTATGGGCTCTTCAGAAGTGGGCCACTGTTGGGAATAGGCTAGACCGGGAATCCCCAAACTTCGGCCCTCCAGATGTTTTGGACTACAATTCCCATCATCATCGAATCGTAGAGTTGGAAGAGACCCCAAGGGCCATCCAGTCCAACCCCCTGCCAGGCAGGAAACACCATCCAAGCATTCTTGACATATGCCTGTCGAGCCTCTGCTTAAAGACCTCCAAAGGAGGAGACTCCACCACACTCCTTGGCAGCAGATTCCACTGCCGAACAGCTCTTACTGTCAGGAAGTTCTTCCTAATGTTTAGGTGGAATCTTCTTTCTTGTATGGAGTTTTAATGAATCCAAAAATTTTAGGGGAGTCTTGTCCCCACCACCGAACTTATAACAACAACAACAACAACAACAACTCCACCACACTCCTTGGCAGCAAATTCCACTGCCAAACAGCTCTTATTGTCAGGAGTTGGTCATGACTGGACCTAATGGTCAGGGGTCCCTTTACCTTTTCCTTTAATTCCCATGTTAACCGGCATCCCTGCACGCCAGGCTGGAGTTAGAATCATAGAATCCTAGAGTTGGAAGAGACCCCAAGGGCCATCCAGTCCCAACCCCCTGCCGAGCAGGAAACACCATCAAGGCATTCCTGACATATGCCTGTCAAGCCTCTGCTTAAAGATCTCCAAAGAAGGAGACTCCACCACACTCCTTGGCAGCAAATCCCACTGCCGAACAGCTCTTACTGTCAGGAAGTTCTTCCTAATCATAGAATCATAGAGTTGGAAGAGACCACAAGGGCCATCCAGTCCAACCCCCTGCCAAGCAGGAAACACCATCCAAGCATTCTTGACATATGCCTGTCAAGCCTCTGCTTAAAGACCTCCAAAGAAGGAGACTCCACCACACTCCTTGGCAGCAAATCCCACTGCCGAACCGCTCTCACTGTCAGGAAGTTCTTCCTCATGTTGAGGTGGAATTTTCTTTCTTGTAGTTTGAATCCGTTGCCCCGTGTCCGCTTCTCTGGAGCAGCAGAAAACAACCTTTCTCCCTCCTCCACATGACACCCTTCCGTATATTTGAACATGGCTATCGTATCGCCCCTTCACCTTCTCTTCTCCACTGGTCCTGTTAGCCAGGGATCAGGGGAGTTGTAGGCCAAAACATCTGGAGGGCCGCAGTCTGGGGATGCCTGGCCTGATCCAGCGAGCTGCTGGCGTGTCTCATTCTTCCCTTGCTTTTTCTCCCCAGGCTGCAAAAGGAAATACGCCTCGCTCAGAAAGCCGACTACCCAGCTCAGAAACTCCCGGGCCCTCCGTCGTATGACAAGACCTCGGTAGGTCCTTGCCTCTTTTGCGCCCATTTTCCGGCTATGCGCTCAACACGATGCCCTTCGCTGTTTATAGGGAATGTTGGAGAAAAACCAAACACTTCTATGCCTAATTCCAGGCAATAATGAGTAGGGTGGGTCCTAAAAAACTTTTTTGGAAAATGTTTCCTCCCTCGATCTTCTATCAGGCGTACGGTATAAACATAGTCAAATTTCAAATTGGGGACAAATCGGTTCATATTTAGACCCTGCTCCTACAGACTGAAATTTGGCCTCGCTACGAGTGATGAAAACGTAGGAATTGGACTCATTTATTCTCAGTATGTTCAATTGTGAACTAATCAACAGCAATTTTAGGTTTTATGTAGAGCAATAAGAGTTGCCTACTCTTCTTTTCTGCAATATTTATTTATTTAAGAGAAAACATGTTGATAATTGACGTGAAAAACCAATGGTTTGGAACAAATGATATGGAACAATTAAGCAAACGTTGTACTAAACAAGTAAACATAAACATTAAACAAACACCACCCATATTATGTGTTGCATCAAAACATCACATTATACTTAATTAGTATAAATTGTACTAAATGCTTACATTTTGTGTAATTAATAAAATTATGCCTTATGCAATAATATACATTGTGCTTGTACACCATATATGCTAAAAAATAGGCTTTTATGCCTTACACTAAACCTCTATTTTGGTCATTAGTAATTAAGTAATTACTTAGGTATAAATTGTACTAAATGCTTACATTTTGCGTAATTAATAAAATTATGCCTTATGCAATATTATACATTGTACTTGTACGCCATATATGCTAAAAAAAATATGCTTTTATGCCTTACACTAAACCTCTATTTTGGTAATTAGTAATTAAGTAATTACTTAGGTATAAATTGTACTAAATGCTTACCTTTTGTGTAATTAATAAAGTTATGCCTTATGCAATATTATACATTGTACTTGTACACCATATATGCTAAAAAAAATATGCTTTTATGCCTTACACTAAACCTCTATTTTGGGCATTAGTAATTAAGTAATTACTTAGGTATAAATTGTACTAAATGCTTACATTTTGCGTAGTTAATAAAGTTATGCCTTATGCAATATTATACATTGTACTTGTACACCATATATGCTAAAAAAATAGGCTTTTATGCCTTACACTAAACCTCTATTTTGGTAATTAGTAATTAAGTAATTACTTAGGTATAAATTGTACTAAATGCTTACATTTTGCGTAGTTAATAAAGTTATGCCTTATGCAATATTATACATTGTACTTGTACACCATATATGCTAAAAAAATAGGCTTTTATGCCTTACACTAAACCTCTATTTTGGTAATTAGTAATTAAGTAATTACTTAGGTATAAATTGTACTAAATGCTTACCTTTTGCGTAGTTAATAAAGTTATGCCTTATGCAATATTATACATTGTACTTGTACACCATATATGCTAAAAATATGCTTTTATGCCTTACACTAAACCTCTATTTTGGTAATTAGTAATTAAGTAATTAAGTAATGCCTACGTTTTCATCACTCGCCGCGAGGCCAAATTTCCATCTGTAGGAGCGGGGTCTAAATATGAACCGATTTGTCCCCAATTTGAAATTTGACTATGTTTATACCGTACGCCTGATATAAGATCGAGGGAGGAAAAGTTTCCCAAAAAAAGTTTTTTAGGACCCACCCTAATAATGAGCCCCAGTTACCCACCCATGGCAGAAGGTTACCTTTGCATCTCTGTATCGTATCCTGTTCTGGCCTCACAACCTTCCAAATACATCTCTGCTAGCAGTTAATACAATTGCTCCGGGGGCATAAGGATTACGTCCCTTAGGGAGGGGCCTGCCCTTTGCTTAAATTTTTTTTTCCCAATTTAATTTCAATTTATTTTTTATACCCCGCCCATCTGGCCGGGTTCCCCCAGCCACTCTGGGCGGCTTCCAGCAAAACACTAAAATACAGAAATCCCTTTGTGAGCAGCTTCCCCGAACTCGGCTCCTTCTCAACGGGAAGTACTTCGCCGGGCTGTGACGATTTCCGCATGCTCTTTTTTCTTTCCAAACTCGCTGCAACAGCCCAACTTGCCCTGCCGTGTACACTGTGTCTGTTTTTCTCTCCCCCCAAAGCCTGGCGACAAGAAATTGGCGCAGAGTGCCCAGATGTACCACTACCAACACCAGAAACAACAGATGCTCTCCATGGAGAAGTGAGTAGCGCCTTTTTCTCCCCATGTTTTTAGAATCCTAGAGTTGGGAGAGACCCCGAGGGCCATCCAGTCCAACCCCCTGCCAAGCAGGAAACACCATCAAAGCATTCTTGGCAGATGCCTGTCAAGCCTCTGCTTAAAGACCTCCAAAGAAGGAGACGCCACCACACTCCTTGGTAGCAAATTCCACTGTCGAACAGCTCTTACTGTCAGGAAGTTCTTCCTACTCATAGAATCAAAGAGTTGGAAGAGACCACAAGGGCCATCCAGTCCAACCCCCTGCCAAGCAGGAAACACCATCAAAGCATTCTTGACATATGGCTGTCAAGCCTCTGCTTAAAGACCTCCCAAGAAGGAGACTCCACCACACTCCTTGGCAGCAAATCCCACTGCCGAACAGCTCTTACTGTCAGGAAGTTCTTTCTAATGTTGAGGTGGAATCATAGAGAATCATAGAGTCATAGAGTTGGAAGAGACCACAAGGGCCATCCAGTCCAACCCCCTGCCGAGCAGGAAACGCCATCCAAGCATTCTGGACATATGCCTGTCAAGCCTCTGCTTAAAGACCTCCAAGGAAGGAGACTCTACCACACTCCTTGGCAGCAAATCCCACTGCCGAACAGCTCTTACTGTCAGGAAGTTCTTCCTAATGTTTAGTCTCTTCTTGAAGCCACCTAAGCCAGTGAGCCCCCATGGTATCTTGTGGCAGTGAGTTGCATCGTTTGCTTGAACCTGCTGCCTGTCAACTTAATTGGATGATCCTCAATTCTAGTATTGCAAGGCGGGGGAATCATAGAATCGTAGAGTTGGAAGAGACCCCAAGGGCCATCCAGTCCAACCCCCTGCCGAGCAGGAAACACCATCAAAGCATTCTTGGCAGATGCCTGTAAAGCCTCTGCTTCAAGACCTCCAAAGAAGGAGACTCCACCACACTCCTTGGCAGCAAATTCCACTGCCCAACAGCTCCTACTGTCAGGAAGTTCTTCCTAATGTTTAGGTGGAATTTTCTTTCTTGTAGTTTGAATCCGTTGCTCCGTGTCCGCTTCTCTGGAGCAGCAGAAAACAACCTTTCTCCCTCCTCCATATGACATCCTTTTATATATTTGAACATGGCTATCATATCACCCCTTAACCTTCTCTTCTCCAGGCTAAACATACCCAGCTCCCTAAGCCGTTCCTCATAAGGCATCGTTTCCAGGCCTTTGACCATTTTGGTTGCCCTCTTCTGGACACGTTCCAGCTTGTCAGGATCCTTCTTGAACTGTGGTGCCCAGAACTGGACACAGTACTCCAGGTGAGGTCTGACCAGAGCAGAATACAGTGGTCCTATTACTTCCCTTGATCTAGATGATATACTCCTATTGATGCAGCCCAGAATTGCATTGGCTTTTTGAGCTGCTGCATCACACTGCTGACTCAGGTCAAGTTTGTGGTCTACCAAGACAGTGGTAACCTAGTTTTTAAAGTACTGTATTGGCCAGGCTTATAGACTCACTTTCCCCCCAAATCCCGACCGTGGACAGTCAAAATGGGGCTTATATTCGCAACCTTATGGTGTGCAGTTAGGAGTGCGGGGCAAACAGCCCCAGGAGTGTGGCAAAGCCCGTGCGCCACGCTGGCACCCAGCCATCTTCACTTTGTCGCAATTTCGAACACACCTTAAATAAATATAGAGGAGGGTGAAAGGTTGTTTTCTGCTGCTCCAGAGAAGCGGACACGGAGCAATGGATTCAAACTACAAGAAAGTATTAGGAAGAACTTCATATGTCGATGGGGGTGGAGACGCTCCTTCAGTACTTCCTGACAGTAAGAGCTGTTCGGCAGTGGGATTTGCTGCCAAGGAGTGTGGTGGAGTCTCCTTCTTTGGAGGTCTTTAACGATGGGGGTGGAGACGCTCCTTCAGGTATATCGGACTGAGGCCGTTTAGGGCTTTCAAGGTCGGCACCAACACTTTGAATTGTGCTCGGAAACGTACTGGGAGCCAATGTAGATCTTTCAAGACCAGTGTTATGTGGTCTCAGCGGCCGCTTCCATTCACCAGTCTAGTTGCCACATTCTGGATTAGTTGTAGTTTCCGGGTCACCTTCAAGGGTAGCCCCACGAAGAGCGCATTGCAGTAGTCCAAGCGGGAGATAACTAGAGCATGCACCACTCTGGCGAGACAGTCTGCAGGCAGGTGGGGTCTCATCCTGCGTCCCAGATGGAGCTGCCCTGGACACCGAATTGACATTTTGGCTCTCTGTGTGTGGAGTCATAGAACCATAGGACTGCGTCAGAAGGCACCCACAGGGGTCCTCTAGCCCAACTCCGTGGGGAGAGCGGGTTGGGTGTTCTGAACGGGCGAATTCTGCTCTGGTCAGACCTCACCTGGAGTACTGTGTCCAGTTCTGGGCACCACAGTTCAAGAAGGATACTGACAAGCTGGAACGTGTCCAGAAGAGGGAAACCAAAATGGTCAAAGGCCTGGAAACGATGCCTTATGAGGAACGGCTTAGGGAGCTGGAGAAGAGAAGGTGAAGGGGTGATATGATAGCCATGTTCAAATATATGAAAGGATGTCATATGGAGGAGGGAGAAAGGTTGTTTTCTGCTGCTCCAGAGAAGTGGACACGGAGCAACGGATTCAAACTACAAGAAAGAAAATTCCACCTCAACATTAGGAAGAACTTCCTGACAGTAAGAGCTGTTCGGCAGTGGCATTTGCTGCCAAGGAGTGTGGTGGAGTTTCCTTCTTGGGAGGTCTTTAAGCAGAGGCTTGACAGGCATATGTCAAGAATGCTTTGATGGTGTTTCCTGCTTGGCAGGGGGTTGGACTGGATGGCCCTCGTGGTCTCTTCCAACTCTACGATTCTATGATTCTATGAATTTAATTTAGGGAGGCCATAGTTAAAGGCTTGCCAAATGCACACCCAGAAAGGAAGCAGGACTGAATGTGGATCCCCTGGGGCTGGATCCTATTGTGTTTCACTGAGCAAGGGGAGTAGCCTCTGAGCACACGCAAAGTGCCACTGTCCCTCTTTTCTGAATACCTGCAGGCAGCTCTCATATACCTTGGTTTAAGCAACAGGACTCCTGTTGCTTTGAAGATTCCACCTAAACCTTAGGAAGAACATCCTGACAGTAAGAGCTGTTCGGCAGTGGAATTTGCTGCCAAGGAGTGTGGTGGAGTCTCCTTTTTTTGGAGGTCTTTAAGCAGAGGCTTGACAGGCATCTGTCAGGAATGCTTTGATGGTGTTTCCTGCTTGGCAGGGGGTTGGACTGGATGGCCCTTGGGGTCTCTTCCAACTCTATGATTCTATGAAAGGCAGCCCGCCCTGCCAACATCTCACCCTCCTCCCCCCCCCCATCCATTAGGACTAAAGAGGAGGCCAAAGGTCCGGAATCTGCATCTTCGGACGAAGAAAACGAAGACGGGGACTTCACCGTCTACGAGTGTCCAGGCCTTGCTCCCGTAAGTGTTTCCTCTTCCGCGCGCCCTTGGCCCCCGGGTCAGAGTTGGTCTCACTCGGCGTGCTTCTTGAAAACAAAAGTTCTCCTTGTTTGATTGAAGCAAAATTTAAAAAATTCCTTCCGTAGCACCTTCAAGACCAGGCATCCCCAAACTCCGGCCCTCCAGATGTTTTGGACTACAATTCCCATCATCCCGGACCGCTGGTCCTGCTAGCTAGGGATCATGGGAGTTGTAGGCCAAAGCATCTGGAGGGCCGCAGTTTGGGGATGCCTGTTAAAGACCAACTAAGTCAGGCATCCCCAAACTTCGGCCCTCCAGATGTTTTGGACTACAATTCCCATCGTCCCTGACCACTGGTCCTGCTAGCGAGGGATCATGGGAGTTGTAGGCCAAAGCATCTGGAGGGCCGCAGTTTGGGGATGCCTGTTAAAGACCAACTAAGTCAGGCATCCCCAAACTTCGGCCCTCCAGATGTTTTGGACTACAATTCCCATCACCGCTGACCACTGGTCCTGCTAGCTAGGGATCATGGGAGTTGTAGGCCAAAGCATCTGGAGGGCCGCAGTTTGGGGAGGCCTGTTAAAGACCAACTAAGTTAGGCATCCCCAAACTTCGGCCCTCCAGATGTTTTGGACTACAATTCCCATCATCCCCGACCGCTGGTCCTGCTAGCTAGGGATCATGGGAGTTGTAGGCCAAAACATCTGGAGGGCCGCAGTTTGGGGGTGCCTGTTAAAGACCAACTAAGTCAGGCATCCCCAAACTCCGGCCCTCCAGATGTTTTGGACTACAATTCCCATCATCCCCGACCACTGGTCCTGCTAGCTAGGGATCATGGGAGTTGTAGGCCAAAGCATCTGGAGGGCCGCAGTTTGGGAATGCCTGTTAAAGACCAACTAAGTCAGGCATCCCCAAACTTCGGCCCTCCAGATGTTTTGGACTACGATTCCCATCTTCCCCGACCACTGGTCCTGCTAGCTAGGGATCATGGGAGTTGTAGGCCAAAGCATCTGGAGGGCCGCAGTTTGGGGGTGCCTGTTAAAGACCAACTAAGTCAGGCATCCCCAAACTTCGGCCCTCCAGATGTTTTGGACTACAATTCCCATCACCGCTGACCACTGGTCCTGCTAGCTAGGGATCATGGGAGTTGTAGGCCAAAGCATCTGGAGGGCCGCAGTTTGGGGAGGCCTGTTAAAGACCAACTAAGTCAGGCATCCCCAAACTTCGGCCCTCCAGATGTTTTGGACTACAATTCCCATCATCCCCGACCGCTGGTCCTGCTAGCTAGGGATCATGGGAGTTGTAGGCCAAAACATCTGGAGGGCCGCAGTTTGGGGGTGCCTGTTAAAGACCAACTAAGTCAGGCATCCCCAAACTCCGGCCCTCCAGATGTTTTGGACTACAATTCCCATCATCCCCGACCACTGGTCCTGCTAGCTAGGGATCATGGGAGTTGTAGGCCAAAGCATCTGGAGGGCCGCAGTTTGGGGATGCCTGTTAAAGACCAACTAAGTCAGGCATCCCCAAACTTCGGCCCTCCAGATGTTTTGGACTACGATTCCCATCTTCCCCGACCACTGGTCCTGCTAGCTAGGGATCATGGGAGTTGTAGGCCAAAGCATCTGGAGGGCCGCAGTTTGGGGATGCCTGTTAAAGACCAACTAAGTCAGGCATCCCCAAACTTCGGCCCTCCAGATATTTTGGACTACGATTCCCATCTTCCCCGACCACTGGTCCTGCTAGCTAGGGATCATGGGAGTTGTAGGCCAAAGCATCTGGAGGGCCGCAGTTTGGGGGTGCCTGAACTAAGTGTTGCACACTTCTTCAGATACACTTGAAACAGAAGCAACCAGACCCTTATATAAATATATATATATATACTAGTGTCATTAAGCCCGTGTAGAAAACGGGCGCTAGAAAAGTCTGGGCACTCTGCAGGCGCTCAGAGGTGTCGCTGCCCGGCAATGAGTTCCGGAGCGAGCACCGCTCCTGCCGCTGGGAGAAGGGGGTTAGGGAGGCGAGACAAAGGGAAAGCCAGCCTCCGAAGGGGGCAGAAGGGGGCCTGAGGAAGGTTTCCGAGCTGCCCGGGGGCCGAGGGAGGCAAGCGGCCTGTTCCCCCCTCCCGCCCTCAGACCACGGCGGGCAGTTCAGCCGCCAGAGAGGCTCTTAGGAGGCGCCTCCGCCTCCCGCTCAGGAAGCGGAGGCGCCCGCCGCGCGACCCACCGCGCGGGCGAGGCAAAAAATAAAAAATGGCGGCTGGCGGCCGCAGGGAAACGGTCCAGTCTCTGCGTCCAATCCCTGTGTCCCCGGGACACACGCGCATTAGCGCGAAAACGGGACGCGGGGACAACTTGGACTTTATTATATAGGATACAGGGGGCGGTGGGGGTGGGTGGGAATGGGTGGTGGGCTGATGGGAGTGGTAAACCTGTCGATGGCTGTTAACGACTGCAGATGGCTGTTAACGGTCTCCTTCTTTGGAGGTCTTGAAGCAGAGGCAATGACAGCCATCTGTCAAGAATGCTTTGACGGTGTTTCCTGCTCGGCAAGGGGGTTGGACTGGATGGCCCTTGGGGTCTCTTCCAACGCTACGATTCTATGATTCTAATAGTATAACCACCTAAACATTAGGAAGAACTTCCTGACAGTCAGAGCTGTTCGGCAGTGGGATTTGCTGCCAAGGAGTGTGGTGGAGCCTCCTTCTTTGGAGGCCTTTAAGCAGAGGCTTGACAGCCATATGTCAAGAATGCTTTGACGGTGTTTCCTGCTCAGCAGGGGGGGTTGGACTGGATGGCCCTTGGGGGTCCCTTCCAACTCTGAGGTGCTAAAGAAATCTTGATCATACAGTTGCGTGTTCTTACAGCTGAACAGTGTAGGGCAGGCATCCCCAAACTTCGGCCCTCCTCCAGATGTTTCGGACTACGATTCCCATCATCCCCGACCGCCGGTCCTGCTAGCTAGGGATCATGGGAGTTGTAGTCCCGAAACATCTGGAGGCACACTGGTTGGGAAACACTGCCCTAGGCCAGGCATCCCCAAACTTCGGCCCTCCAGATGTTTTGGACTACAATTCCCATCATCCTTGACCACTGGTCCTGCTAGCTAGGGATCGTGGGAGTTGTCGGCCAAAACATCTGGAGGGCCGCAGTTTGGGGATGCCTGGATTAAATGGAGACAGGGAGAGAGACCCGCCGAGCTCCGTGGAGAAAATGGCGGGATGCAAACGCAATAAACCAGGCATCCCCAAACTTCGGCCCTCCAGATGTTTTGGACTACGATTCCCATCTTCCCCGACCGCCGGTCCTGCTAGCTAGGGATCGTGGGAGTTGTAGTCCCAAAACATCTGGAGGCACACTGGTTGGGAAACACTGCCCTAGGCCAGGCATCCCCAAACTTCGGCCCTCCAGATGTTTTGGACTACGATTCCCATCTTCCCCAACCGCCGGTCCTGTTAGCTAGGGATCATGGGAGTTGTAGTTCCAAAACATCTGGAGGCACACTGGTTGGGAAACACTGCCCTACACCAGACACCCCCAAACCTTGGCCCTCCAGATGTTTTGGACTACGATTCCCATCTTCCCCGACCACTGGTCCTGCTAGCTAGGGATCATGGGAGTTGTGGGCCAAAACATCTGGAGGGCCGCAGTTTGGGGATGCCTGGATTAAATGGAGACAGGCAGAGAGACCCGCCGAGCTCCGTGGAGAAAATGGCGGGATGCAAACGCAATAAACCAGGCACCCCCAAACTTCGGCCCTCCTCCAGATGTTTTGGACTACGATTCCCATCTTCCCCGACCGCCGGTCCTGCTAGCTAGGGATCCTGGGAGTTGTCGGCCCAAACATCTGGAGGGCCGCAGTTTGGGGATGCCTGGTGTAGGGCAGTAGATTTTTAAAAGGAAATGCCAAAAAAAAAAACTGGGCGTTGGGGGAGAAAGTGACTAAAAATCCCTTAATTTTGGCTGCTTTTCGCATCTTCTCCCTTCTCTTTCCGCCTGCACCGCCCGGGACCCGACGCAGACGGGCGAAATGGAAGTGAAGAACCCTCTCTTTGACGACGCCTCGCTGCGTTCCCCGCCCACCGATTCGCACCCGTGACCAAGCATGTTGTGGACCGCCTCTGCCCAGCCTTGGGTGCGGGAACCTCCCAAAGTGCCGGCATCCTCACTACCTAAAGAAAGACTCTCCTTTGCAGCGCCTCCCGAACCGGCATCTCCCCTCCCCACGCCAACAAATGACTCTCTGAAATAAATGCACACGATTGGCCGCTGGGGAGGGCGGGCGGGTGGGTGGGCGGGGCTTCGCTCTCCAGCTCTTCATTGCTTCCACTGCGGCCCCCTAACTCATAGCTGTCAAGTAGCCCGTTTTTCCCCGGGAAAACCCCGTTTTTACTTACCTTTCCCCGGTGGCCCCCCGTCTCACTTCGTCTCCCGTTTCCCCCCGTTATTTTCTCCTGCCGGCGGCCATATTTTTCCCCCTTTCCGATTTGCCCTTCTGTGGGCGCCAAAGATGGCCGCCGCCGGTTCAAAAGCCGCGCCGACGGGAAGCGCACGGGCGCGGCTTCCGGTGTCGGCGGCGTCGGCCATTTTTGGGTGCCCGTAGATGGGCGGAGCGGCGCCGGGAGCCGCGCCGGCGCACTTCCCGACACGTGTGCGAAGCCGCCGGCGGCCATTTTGGGCGCCCATAGAAGGGCAAAGCGGCGGCGGAAGCGACGCCGGCGCCACTTCCGGCGTCGCACGGCTGCCGGTCCCGGGACTTGGAAGGTAAGTCCTAACTCCTCTTAGATCCAACAACCTATCACTATTTAGATGATTGGGCGCGCGAATTGGGGTGGGGGTGGGGGGAGGAAATTTGCATATATTTTTTGACGGGGGTGGGGGGGGCGGGGTGTGAGAGAAGGAAGGGGAGTTCCCCCGACTTTTTCAGCCACCCCCCAACTCCTGCAATTGTCCCGGAAGCCAAGTCGTCTTGTCGGCGGCCCTCGGAGCAAAAGCCCCGAATGCGAATCCACCCGCCGCCGCTCCGTGCACAGAATGCTATGTATCTCTTTTGAACCCAATGATAAAACGCTATAAATCTATTTTGAAGCCGAATCGAATCCCTCCGATTTGTAAGATGTGAAAATACGTACGCATAGGTACCTTGCCGTTCTTTATTTGAGGCGTATGGCGGGGAGGGGGGGGGTCCCGCCCCTCCACCCGCCCCCCGACTTTCTGTATTTTGTGAAGATTGAAAGGGAAGATGGACCCAAGAGTATTCCTAGGACATGAAAACACTTTATATACTTATTTATTTATTTACTTATTTATTATATATATTATTTATATACTTATATATATATATACTTATATACTTTATATACTTATTTATTTATTCAATGTATACACAGCGTAATATCCCAGATCCCAGAGGGGTGGGCAACATTAGAACCATAATTTTACATAGCCTAGCCTGGTGTCGAGTGTCGAATTAGGGCCTGGGAGAGAGCTGGGTTCGAATCCCCACTCGGTCACGAAGCTCACCTTGGGCCGGTCACCACCTCTTAGCTCATTCTACCTTGTAGGGTTGTTGTGAGGATGAAATGCAGATGAAATGCAGACCCTCGGCAGACAAGGGTGGCATATAAATGTAATAAACAGCAGCGCCGTAATAAATAACAGCAGTAAAACAATCACAGAAAGAAAATCATATTATTTATATACCTATATATATATATATATATATATATACTTATATACTTTATATACTTATTTATTTATTCAACGTATACACAGCGTAATATCCAAGATCCCAGAGGGGTGGGCAACATTAGAACCATAATTTTACATAGCCTAGCCTAGTTAGAGTGTCGAATTAGGACCTGGGAGAGAGCTGGGTTCGAATCCCCACTCGGTCACGAAGCTCACCTTGGGCCGGTCACCACCTCTTAGCTCATTCTACCTTGTAGGGTTGTTGTGAGGATGAAATGCAGATTGAATGCAGATCCTCGGCAGACAAGGGTGGCATATAAATGTAATAAACAGCAGCGCCGTAATAAATAACAGCGGTAAAACAATCACAGAAAGAAAATCATAATAAGAGCCCCCCCCCTTTAAAAGGTCACAGATTGTTTAATGGATGAAGGCCTAGGTAAAGAGGGAATGTTTTTGCCTGGCGAGCCTCTTTGGGGGAGAACATCCCACAAACGGGGGAAAACGCCCATTTTAAAGGTGGGAAGGGGACAAACTGAGGCAGAAGAAGGATAACGGCATTGGTGATGATGGAACAATTTTCAAATCACTTCTGGGCTTTTATGTGCCAGGCGAGTTGGGTCCCCCTCAGCTCTTGGGATATGATCTACAGCAGGCATTCCCCAAACTGCGGCCCTCCAGATGTTTTGGACTACAATTCCCATCATCCCTGACCACTGGTCCTGTTAGCTAGGGATCATGGGAGTTGTAGGCCAGGCATCCCCAAACTTCGGCCCTCCAGATGTTTTGGACTACGATTCCCATCATCCCTGACCACTGGTCCTGTTAGCTAGGGATCATGGGAGTTGTAGGCCAGGCATCCCCAAACTTCGGCCCTCCAGATGTTTTGGACTACAATTCCCATCATCCCCGACCACGGGTCCTCTTAGCTAGGGATCATGGGAGTTGTAGGCCAAAACATCTGGAGGGCCGCAGTTTGGGGAGGCCTGATCTACAGCAAGGTCCGACCCCATCCTAGGGTGGGTTACAGTCCCTTTGAGAAGGAGAGAGAGTCTATCTTACATACTCTTTCTTTAGGTAGTGGGAAGAACCACAGGATTCTGTCTTGGGCCCAGACTTATTCAACATCTTTATCAATGACTCGGATGATGGGCTTGAGGGCATCCTGAGCAAGTTGGCAGACGACACCAAATGGGGAGGGGTGGCTAATACCCCAGAGGACAGGATCACACCTCAGAATGACCTTAACGGATTAGACAACTGGGCCAAAGCAAACAAGATGAATTTGAACAAGGAGAAATGTAAAGTACTACACTTGGGCAAAAAGAAATGAAAGGCACAAATACAGGATGGGAGACACCTGGCTTGAGAGCAGTACATGTGGAAAGGATCCAGGAGTCTTGGTAGACCACAGACTTGACCTGAGGCAACAGTGTGATGCAGCAGCTCAAAAAGCCAATGCAATTCTGGGCTGCATCAAGAGGAGTATAGCATCTAGATCAAGGGAAGTAATAGGACCACTGTATTCTGCTCTGGTCAGACCTCACCTGGAGTACTGTGTCCAGTTCTGGGCACCACAGTTCAAGAAGGATACTGACCAGCTGGAAGGTGTCCAGAAGAGGGCAACCAAAATGGTCAAAGGCCTGGAAACGATGCCTTATGAGGAACGGCTTAGGGAGCTGGGTATGTTTAGCCTGGAGAGGAGAAAGTTAAGGGGTGATATGATAGCCATGTTCAAATATATGAAAGGATGTCATATGGAGGAGGGAGAAAGGTTGTTTTCTGCTGCTCCAGAGAAGCGGACACGGAGCAATGGATTCAAACTACAAGAAAGAAAATTCCACCTAAACATTAGGAAGAACTTCCTGACAGTAAGAGCTGTTCGGCAGTGGGATTTGCTGCCAAGGAGTGTGGTGGATTCTCCTTCTTTGGAGGTCTTTAAGCAGAGGCTTGACAGGCATATGTCAAGAATGCTTTGATGGTGTTTCCTGCTTGGCAGGGGGTTGGACTGGATGGCCCTTGTGGTCTCTTCCAACTCTATGATTCTATGATTCTATGAACATCTTTATCAATGACTCGGATGATGGGCTTGAGGGCATCCTGAGCAAGTTGGCAGACGGCACCAAATTGGGAGGGGTGGCTAATACCCCAGAGGACAGGATCACACCTCAAAATGACCTTAACAGATTAGACAACTGGGCCAAAGCAAACAAGATGAATTTTAACAAGGAGAAATGTAAGGGCAAAAAAAAAATGAAAGGCACAAATACAGGATGGGGGACACCTGGCTTGAGAGCAGGACATGTGAACAGGATCCAGGAGTCTTGGTAGACCACAGACTTGACCTGAGTCAACAGTGACCCCATTCAGGACCAGGGAGTCCCCCACACCCGCCCGCCTCCTGTCCCCCACAAACAGCCCCTCTGTCTTGTCAGGATTCAATCTCCATTTTAAACATTTTGAAACTTCCCTATACAGGGCTGCCTTCGGGTGGCCAAATGGCTCAGAGAACTCTATCCCCTCCAACATTTCTCTGATGGAAATAAAGGTCAAGGGACCCCTGACCATTAGGTCCAGTCATGACCGACTCTGGGGTTGCGCGCTCATCTCGCATTATTGGCCGGGGGACCCGGCGTATAGCTTCCGGGTCATGTGGCCAGCATGACAAAGCCGCTTCTGGCGAACCAGAGCAGCGCACGGAAACGCCGTTGACCTTCCCGCTGTGGCGGTTCCTATTGATCTACGGAGCAATGGATTCAAACTTCAAGAAAGAAGATTCCACCTCAACATTAGGAAGAACTTCCTGACAGTCAGAGCTGTTCGGCAGTGGGATTTGCTACCAAGGCGTGTGGTGGAGTCTCCTTTTTTTTTGGAGGTCTTTAAGCAGAGGCTTGACAGGCATATGTCAAGAATGCTTTGATGGCGTTTCCTGCTTGGCAGGGGGTTGGACTGGATGACCCTTGGGGTCT
>NC_142586.1:2345000-2385000 GCF_965207765.1 Zootoca vivipara
CCATTTACAAGCATGTCTGGTTATATTATAAACCAGCATAAGAAAAGTTTGAAATGGTTTGAAAAGATCTTCTAAACAGTTGTAATGTTTCATCCCAAATCCTATTTATGCAAACAAGAGCTGACCAAGCTTACACTAAAAATCCAGCCTGCCCAAACCTTTAAAGATCTTGTAATTTTTTTCTTAATTTCCCCCCCTCTTTGTTCTGTAGCATGTGAATAGGTACCTTTTTTGTAATCCTTGCCTCTGGACAAGAAGGAGAATTCTTTTACCTCCTAAATGGCTAATAACAAAGCCGTTCTTGCTGTCTAACGATGAAAAGGGTAGCAGTCAAGTTCTTTTTCTTAGCTGGATTATGTAATTGGGGCATGTCATGGACAATTTTGAGAGAGAGTTCTGTTAAATGCTTTCAGTGTAATGCAGTGCAATATTTTCATTTTATGTTTAACACAGTAATTTTGATTTAATGAATATTATTTATATTTCTGTACCCTGAAGTTTTTTTTGGGGGGGGGGGTGTTAATATAAAACAAATGTAATGAATGTTGGTAGGGGAGGGTTGCGTAACTTTATATAATGCAGTGAAACATATTGATAATTAGTTCAAACTCAGTAAAATATTGTTAAAAACAGAAAAAAATACCTTTGGTGGAATTGTGGGTTTGTTTTTTCTCTAATCCATTAACCACCTGGTCTTTGTTTTGTTCTTTAAAAAGTGTTGTGGGCTTAAATGTTTTATTTTCTTGAAGGGTTTATGAATAGATTAATCATCTCACCAACTGCATTCTCACATTATAATTCACCTTCACAAACCCACAGCATCATTTTTGGCCAAAGCAATGTCACTCACTGACATCTGCGGCAAGTACAAAAAGGACCCCCTAATGGCAGCCATTTTTATTTGCTTCTTAAGATCCAAAGGCTGCTGAAAGAACAATTGGATAAAGTTAAGAATTCGAGGGGCCTGATTTTCTTGTTCCTGTGAAATGAAACTTTAGTTCTTTTTCTTCTCATTCCCCTTAAAAGCAGAAGTCTGTTAGGGGGGATGTAGCTGTGTCAAAGCCGTTGGGATGCCACTGCTGATCACTTTAATTACTAGGACTAAGGAGGATAAAATTAAAAGTAGCACCATTGAAGCAGTGGAAGAAAGCTTGCCGAGATGTCGGTGAACTGTGAAATATAGAAATTGCATTCAAACATTTTTTTTCTATAAGAGGGAAACAAGGAATTATATTATTTATTCCTGAAGAGTTTGCCCGTAATGTTGTAGAAGTTTTACTACCTAGGGATTCATGTTGCTGAAATTTAGACTATTACAAAGTGGGGTGGGGGAGACATAACAGGGTAAAATTTTATGTGCCACCTTTATGTATGAAGGACATGGGCAACACATGAATTATTTACCTATAAATGATTACTTTTTTAAAATAGGGGTTCCATTTCAAACTTCAGATGGAGACAACACAAGCAAATGTAAAGCGGAGGGAAATATCCTAGCACCCTTGATATAATATATGTAGGTTTTTATCTGTTCTTTGTATTGCAAGATATTTTTTTACTCATCTTTAATTAAATTAAATAGATTTTGTGTGAGGAGGTGATCTGTGTTTATAGCCCTATGTTGTGTTTTATAAGGTATTTTTAGTGGTGTAACAGAGGGCAGGGGGCTGTGACCCTAGGCGCAGAATATTGGGGGGCACGAGAAAAGCCCCCTCTCTGCTCATCTAGTCCCTGCCGCTGATAGGCAGGCACTCACGCAGCAGGCGGGGACAGGGTAGAGCTTGCTCTTCACCCTTTGTGCCCTGTCCTCACCCAGCGGCGGTAGGGGCGAGGGCTGGGTGAACGCACTCCATCCCCGATTGGGTGGCGCGCGCACACACACACACACACACATTGGGCACCTGTGGACAGCGCAATGCCCCTCTGTATTCTGCCCCCCCCCGCACATCATGTCCTTCTGCTGAAGGTGAACTTAGAAATTACCAGAGAACTGCCACCACTCCTCTTTCTTTCTTTCTTTCTTTCTTTCTTTCTTTCTTTCTTTCTTTTTTCTGATAATGTTCATTGTGATGTATAATGTAATGTGACATCATCGTGAGGCCCCTCCTCTCTCATCAAGTACAGTTAGGTAATTTTAGACTCCTGACTTAATGCTACTCTTTTCAGATGGCAATGTGTATTACCTCACCTACTTCAAAAGGTAGTAAGCTAGCCCTTCTACTGGGGGGCGGGGTGCAAATTCCTTCCCTGACAGCACCATTGACTTTATCATGCCACGAGGAGAGGAAATATGCAGTGACATTACATCACCTAATATTTATGTTGTGGTTGTTTTTGTTATACTAGATGTAACCAGGAAAGCTGGGAGACTGAACAGCGACCTCTCCATTTTATTTATTTCACAAGGTTTATAAATCACTTGATCAAAATAAACTTCAAAGCTGTTTACAAGAAGAATCAAAGTGTTTGTCTCTTGCAAGATCTAGTTTTGCTCTATGTAATCAGCATATTGCATATTGTGAATGCTGTCAGGAGTCCAGGTTCCCAGCTTGATAACACAGTAAGCATAGGTAATTAAAGAGGAAGATTTATTGCAAAAACAAACAGATAGCTCCGGGCGGCTCTAACGAAGCTGCCGACATTATCATTCAAGATGACCCTTCTGAAGACTTCTTCCGGTTCTTACAGAATATATTGAATTGTCGCCCCTTACATCTCTTGTTTTACTTCCTGTCTAGTAGCCCTCCCATTCGTCGACTCTTCGGACTTATTGGATCAGCCCCAGCCTCTTCCTGTTATGAAAAACTGTCTCAGTGTCTGTTCACGCCTGTTTGAGCTTCCTGAGAGTTTTGGCTGTGTTCCAGGCTGCTCTCAGTCATTCCTTTGGCATTCCAATGTCCAAGAGAGTCACACTGGGCACTGGCCGCTGTTCAGCCTGCGTCAGATCTAACCCTCTCTGTTCTGCAGCTGGCTATAAAGTTCCACTAGGAGCTGGCTCATTCCTGACAAATGCTATCCGGTATACCAAAGATTTCTGGCACCATCTGTCCAAACCATTTATATCTAGAGAGAGAGAGAGATGTCAAACACACTACGCACTATTTCCGTGTGATAAGATTGGGACCATTAAGATGGTAGCATCCAACACTGCAGTTTCATTTGCATAACATGTGCAACGGAAATTACCCTTCCTCTCTTGTCACCTGCAATCCCCCACCACATGCCCTCAGAATGTGTTCCCAGTGGGATGGGAGACCCTCCAAAGCAAATGGGGACAGGGCACAGAAGGGAAGGAAGGGACCCTCATGCTGCCCAGTGTTGGATACAGCCCAGAAACTGTTGAACTCTGTTTTACTTATGATGTATGACCAACATGATATAAGTCATAATGCGGGGAAGAAATTCCAGATGCTTGAAATGTGATATATTCCAGGTCTAAAATGCATTCCCCGGGGACACTTTTTAACAGCAATTTATCAAAAGCAAAAGACACTATACTACAGCCTTCCGCAATCTGGTGCCCTTCAGCTTTTTTGAACTATAGTTTCCAATATCGCTGAACAATGGCCACGGTGTCTGAGGCTGATGTAGTCCAAAATATCTGGTGGTTACCAGGTTGCAGAAAACTGCTATAATGACTATCTTTATTTGGTCTGTCCTCATATATAATTTTGTAGGGTGGTTGTTAGAAGGCCAAGGGAGTGACTATGTTTTTAAAATGGTGTAGTTCAGGTACATTAATGGGAAGAGGTACTTGAATACCTAAGATTCATGGGATGTTCAGATATCTCTTTTGAACAAGCCCACTGCAGACAGCAGAGTAATCAAGTCAATTCATGAACAACAATTGACAAGAGCGGAAAACTTCAGCAAGAAGAAACTTTCAATAATATTTAATTATTATTTTTTAAAATATATTTTTATTAATTAAAACCAATTATATCACATTCGTTATTTCAAATTATACACATATATATCAATCAAACCGAATATTATGCCAAATCATCTAAAAAATTTTTTGGGTTCCCATGCTTCAAGAAATTGGGGATTCCTCGCAACCGTCCACTGCCGTCTTTTTTCTAAAGTTCAAGTCGTCTCTCCAAGTTCATAATAATCCAAATCTTTCCCTTACAGTCACATAGATGTTTTCCACTTTCAACCGATTGTTTCCCTAAACTTTCAATAATATTTAAAGTAACATTAAGACTTTTCCCTACAACTTTGTATAGAAATGTTGGGATTCTGTAAGACATTGGCAGTAGCCAGTCTACTTCAAGTTACTGGTTCTTCCTCCAAACTAAACTACCGGTAACAATTTAGGAAGATAGGTGATTTTCCTTCTGTGTCAACTTCTCCATCATACTGGGCCATTAAGTGCTCCTGGTCAGTTGTTAAATAGATTTTATACTAACTCATTTTGTTGTTGCATTTATTTATTCCGAGTTTTTTATTCCCAGTTTGGTTGTTTGATGTTGTAGATCCATACATGCCAAGGATCCAGGTAGGGATGTGACCTTTACTTTATAACATAAATATACGGAGTTGCAGTAAAACAGGTTGAGGTATCAGTTGGTTAGCCATAAATGGAACTGAATTTGTAGTAGTTTGAATGTAGTGAGTAGATTAAATGTATATTTTTGATGGGATTGTTGCTGGATGTGCCTTTTCGGGTGTGAAAGCAAACAAATCAAATATGCAATTCTGGAACAGAGCTCCAAGGCCTGGGCAAAATTGTCTTTATAGTGTTAGGACATTAGTAGAAAAGTAAATCAAGGCAATCTGATAGGGAAACAGTATTCTGTCAATCAGGCTCAAGATATTGTGCTGTGTCCATATACTTTGTTTACTGTAGGGTTTTATGAGTTGTAACCTGCCCATGCAAGCTGTTAATGAGGCTAAATCTTGCTGCTTGAGGATTGAATTACAGCACACCTCTGGGCTAATGGTTATAAACAGAAAGTCCCATTAGGGCTGCATTCTGATTCATTCATTTGCATTTTTCCTATTGTACCAAGAACAATGATGAGTAAATAGCTACAAACAAACAATTTACATGGAAATGGGTAAAATGTTCCTAATTAGTATTTTGTGTTTGTTTTATTATTGATTGCTTAAGCTAAAAACTGGTATGTTGCAGGACACTTAATGAGCAATGCCAGGTGTAGATTATTCCATGTCTTACCATTCTTTGTAAGAAAAATAAATTTCTAGTACCGTTTTTGCAGATTGCAACAACTTAGTTGAAGGCCATCTACAAATACCTTAGGAGACATATCAATCAATTTTGGTCCGTGGTGTACCCTTTTTCCCCCCCCCGTCACTGAATAATAGCCATTCAACACATTAATGATTGGCATTTTTATTACTTGGTTTGTTCAGTTGTGACTGTGCATTTTTCATTTAAAAACAGGTGTTTCTGTTACAGTTCACATGCTGCTGCTGCTGCTTTTCTTTCTTTGTATGTATGTATGTCTACTTGTGTCATATTTTCTGTTGCTTCATTGCAGTGACAAGATTTGCTGATTTGCTCTCACCCTTCTCCACGTTTTTTTTGGGGGGGGGCTTTGTTTTGGTGACATTGCACTAAAACAAGAATACGCTATCTAATCTAATATGCTATCATTGCACTAATCACTGCACTATCATTGCGCTATCATATATCATAGTGTATATCTAATACGCTATCATTGCACTAATCACTGCACTATCATTGCGCTATCATATATCATAGTGTATATCTAATACGCTATCATTGCACTAAAACAAGAATATATTAAATGCATATAATGGCTTCATAAGGTAATCATAAGCTTATATTTTGGCTATTTGGGGTGAACAAAGATTGTAACAAAGTTAAGGTGTGCTCACAAAAATTCAGCCCTTTGAAATACGGTAATAGCACAGGCACAGACTTTCTGCACAGCAGTGTTTGTCTAAAACCAAAACTTAGGGACAATTATTTCTCTGCCAGCCATTGTACTTGGATCTGGACTTTCTAAGCAAAACTTGATTGTATCTTACCCAGCAGTGCTAATCCAATGGCCTCACATAATATTTTGTAGCTGTCTGGAGTGCAGAGCATGCAAAGTGATATAAGGACAGGTTTGTGGGTACGTGTACTTGAACATTCTGTACTTGAACATTGATTCCTGAAAGTATTAACCTTGGAAGAGTTATAAACCAGACAATAGTGCATCATGCACCCCCTTTTTTCAGCAGAAAGCTCACTTTTAGAACAAGCAAAGACATGCACATTGGCAGGGTTAATTATAGGCAATGATAGATACTCAGATTCATTGATTGATAATATGAACTGAAATGAGAATATAAACATTCCAATGTGGTGCTGGTGATTGTAACTCTTTGAAATTATTGTCAGTAGGAGCTTTTGCTAGACTACATTGTTAATGATTTGGGGTTTTATTCAGATCTTGAGCTAACAGCCATCTGTTTGCTCAGTCTGGATAGGACCCTTTGTTTCTGGTAAATTGGGCTTAAAGCCAAATTCTTGCTTGTGCTACTTCATCTATTTGTAAGGTGTGTTGGTCTTACAGTCATTTAAGCATTTTAAGTCCGCTTGAAGGACTCTTGAAAAATAATGCTGGAGCTACATTTTTGGGTCCTTGCTATGAATGTAACAGGTTGGAGTGAATTTGTTCTAAAAAACAGTTGCATCCTCATTTCGGAACCCTAAATGTAAAACAATTAATGCAATAATCCTTTATTCAACTTACAGTAGGACAAGAGATACACAGCTTTTTTTAATCAGTGGAACAACCACTGTATCCAGTACATCAGGGGTCGGCAAACTACGGCCCGGGGGCCAGATGCAGCCCACTGGGCTTGTAAATCCAGCCCATGGACCCTGCGGACCCTGCCGCCCACTCGGCCACTCCCCGCGCTAAACCAGCGCGGCGCAGAGGCCTTGCCGCGCAGGGACTGACTTCCCTGACACTGGCACAGCTTCGGATTGGCTGCAGGAAGCTCCTACAGCCAATCTGAAACTGCAGACGCCTCTGAGCGACGCCCCTTCCTTCCCGCTGAGGCAGCCGCGTATTGCCAAGAGCCGAGTGGGAGGAAGCAGCGGCAGTGGACCCCTGGCCGAGGCAGAGAATGACGATGACACTGCCAAAAATGAGGCAGCGTCAGCTGCAGCGTGAGTGGCGGCAGGGGGGTCCTTTCGGGAGAGGGGGGTCTGGCGCCCCACAAGGTCTGAGGGACAGTGTACCGGCCCCCTCCTGAAAAAGTTTGCTGATCCCTGCAGTACATCCTCATGCTTGGACGAAAGGGAAAACACTACCAGGGAATACAAAACCAGTAATTGTATCCATAGGATTCTTAGAAATACTGCCACAATCCACCAGCCAGAGAAAGTGCTGCATGCCGCCCACACATAGAGAAAGTCAATTAGCATAGGGTTGTCTTCCTGGACATGTCCTTTTTTTCAGGGTAAAAATTTCTGTCCAGGCAGATTTTTAAATGCTCTTGTGACATCACATACCGGTAAATGAGTAGAAGATGTGTGGAGTGGAGGCAAGATGTTTAGAGCTTTGTTTTTATTTTTTTAAAAAATGGATTGTTCTTTTAAAAGTTGAAAGCAGTTATGAGAGAGAGTCGCATGCCGGGGTGGAGGGCATTGTGCTGTAGCGGCCTTGGCCCAGAGCACGCCAGGAGTACCATGGAAGATCGGAGGTGGAAGTTTGAGCCCTACCAGGGGAGGTGGGAATATCCCCCCCTTCACTTTTGCATGCTGAGCAAAAGAAGTTGTGGCAGAGGCAAAAGTAAGGGAGCAGCAGGGTCTGAAACCCACACTGCAAATACAGTGGTTAGAGTCCTCTAACAATTTAGCTACCACACAATGCATCATAGGACATTCCCCACTCACCCACCTTCCCAGCCAGCTCCAAGGCTGAGGCTTAGATGCTAGGAGTACAGGGGCTGTAGCAGGAGCCTGAGCCTAGGTCAGGCATGTCCAAAGTCCATTTTAGGGGACCAATCCGGCCTGCTAGTCGGTTTAATCCAGCCCCCACGGGCAGTTCCTTCCCTCATGCATGTTCACTTCATCAAATCTGGCCTCTTTGAAAAAAGTTTGGACACCCCTGGCCTAGGTGTTATATATTGCATCCTGAAGGTCCTTGGTTCATATCCAGAAAACCCATGCTACGAAAAGGAGGAGGGGTCCCCAACACTCAAGCATACCTGAGCCAGTCAGGAGAAGTGTTGGAATCACATGTGGCAGTGTCAGAACCTTTATTGAACAGCATCTGAGATGAAGGGCATCCTGAATGGGAAATACAAATGTGTGGGCAGTTCTAGAATGAAGTGTGTACAGTGGCTTGGCAGGCAGCAGGGTAGCAGATCCAGTATTCCTTATGGCATCAGCAACCAGGAGAATCCTATGCTCTGTCAGGGCAACATGGGCAAAGCAGTCATTAGTGTAGTCAGTGATTTAAACAAAACAAAAAGAAACACCAGCTGCCTATTGAAAACTTTCCTACATACAGAAACCTAATATGTCAGGGAGGAAACTGAACCGGAACAGTTTCCACTAATACAGTTTTCTGTAACCCAGTGGTGGAAAATGTCTAGACCATGGACCTAATCCGGCCCACTAGGCCACTCAATCTGGTTGGCCATGCATGTCCCAGCGAGCCCTGTCGACCTTCCAGTCATTATACATAATTTACATGACACCACATCTTTAGGCAACTTTCTTGCCTGATTACACCTAAGCAAGTGTCTTCGAAGCTGATCAGAACTACTGGGGTGCAATTGGGACTTTTCTGAGGATCCCTATTGCACTGCTATGTAAGCACTGCCCACAAGATCTGGCAGTGGACAGATCCTGGCCGGACTAGTGGAAAAGGAACAACAGAAACTGCTGTGCTCCTTTTGCTAATCTTATTAACAGTCCAATTGTTTGCCTATCTACTCAGAAGTAATCTCAATGGAATTTACTTCCAGGTAAGCATGTATAATGTTTAGTCCTATGAAGACCCACTCTGTGAAGCGGAGTATATCATAGAATCCAGAGGCACCACCTTGGGCCAAAGGTGCATGCTTGATGTTGTATGCATCATGTGCATGGTGTATGCATTGTCAGGAGGAGGCGCATTGTTGGGAGGAGGCCTTGCCTGGCGCCATGCAGCTTCAATTGTCATGCCTCCTCCTCTCTTGCACTCAGGAGTAGCCTGCCTTTGATGCTGTGCCATACTCAGCTTGGCAGTTTGGCCTTCTCCACCCCCTCAATATTTGGGTGTTGAGCCCACTGCTAAGGAATATTGGGGGGGGGGCTGATGACACCTCCACCACCTATAGTTGGTGCACCTGATAGAATCATAGGATTGTAGAGTTGGAAGGGAGGCATCTAGTCCAGCCCCCTGCAATGCAGGAAATCTCAGCTAAAGCATCCCTGGCAGATGGCCATCCAACCTCTGCTTAAAAACCTCCAAGGAAGGAGAGTCCACAGTCTCCCAAGGGAGTCTGTTCCACTATCAAACAGTTCTTACTGTCAGGAAGTTCTTCCTGATGTTTTGTCGAAATCTCCTTTCTGGTAACTTGAATCCATCGGTTCAAGTCCTACCCTCCAGAGCAAGAGAAAACAAGCTTGCTCCATCTTCCAGACGTGTGTGCGCATGTGTGTGTCCAGAAAAGAGAAAGCAGAAAGGGTGAGTGTTTGTGCTTGTGGGACACGAGGATCATTCTTGGAGTTCTGCTGTTGTGGGGCCTGGGACTGGGAAGATCATGTTTGGAGGGCTGTGTGTGCTTAGTTTTTGAATGTATTTTAGTTTTATTTGGCTTTATTCCAATTGAGTGAGTTGTGTTTCTTTATTTTTCTTTATTTGTTCTTTTTTACTTCTTGCCTTATTCTGCTTTGTTTTGCCCTGCCCAACACTGGAATGCAATCCTTGGAAGGTTAATCACATTTGAATCTGGCACTCTAGCTAACAGAGATTCCCCATACCTGCCACAATTCTGTTCAGGCATTGGAGAAGGGTGCTGAAACAGAGCTTACATAACACATACCTTTACCTGGAGTGTGTTTAATTCTCTCTGACACTTGGCCAGGATGATATAGTCCACCAGGCTCACTCTAGAATGAAAGAATTTACACTGTGATAATTTGATTATTTCTGTGAGCAATGTATATTTTTCAAGTTAATTGTGTGTTAATGTTTTTATCCCATCCTTCCTCCATATTCAATGTTCATCACTTGTGGTTTCCATTAACCAAGTCCTGATCTGCTTAACTTAAGAGAATAAACCTTCAGAATATTCCTCTTTACAGGCAGATATTTTACATGTACTTATTCTGTGAAACAGTAATTCCAAAACCAATGTATTTTTCCATAACAAGCTTTAAAATGTTTTTGTTCCTTCAAAGTGGGAAGATCTTAATATCCATTTGTTGTTGTTGTTTTAAATACTGATTCAGTAGAGATTGTTAGAAAATAAAATTTCAGCTTAGTGTATTTCCATTTTGCACCAGTATCAATCTGCACCAGTATCAATCTGCTAATATAAATGGAACTTCTTTCTGATACTGGGGCCAAACTGTAATTCTTTCCATTCATTATTTGACTGTGTACATCTCCTTTTAAAGATGTATTAGCACTTTGAAATCAGTAAGACTTGAACATACTTTGGTGCTGCATGGTGGCCATAAGTTCTGGGTACCTATCAGCCTCAGTTTATGTTTCTATAGACCAGTAAATTTTTTAAAGATCTAATACAATAATTGGAGAAATTATTAGGGTAAAAAAAACCTGATTCCAGGATGGCTTGAAAAAGTGTTTTGTTGACACCCAGCTGATATGGAGCTTCCTATTTATAACATGGGCCAAGCACCATGCTGTAAACCAGTTGCTATCATGATGATCAGATTGAGAATGAAATTGCATTTCTGTCAATTACTGAGTTGGCAACTGTTCAATATATCTTAGCAGCAAGATGAAGAGCGGCGTCGGCAGCTGAGAGAGAGAGCTCGTCAGCTAATAGCAGAAGCTCGATCTGGAGTGAAGATGTCAGAACTTCCTAGCTACAGTGAAATGGCTGCAGAAAAGTTGAAAGAAAGGTCAAAGGCATCTGGAGGTGAGTTAAGAAACCTTGTATCTCATTCCTATGGCAACGCAAAAACCTGAGGAAGACCTTCTTGGAATTTGCTTTTATTCAGACTTCAAATGAGCTTACTGGTAATTTTTGTTCACCAAATACACATATCTAGAGATATATGCCATATCTCTTAATTTCACACAGTCAAAGGAATAGTGGTTCTCCTCACAACTTGAATAAAATTATTGAGCTAGATGTAGCTAGAACTATTGTATTTGAGATCAGGGATGTATCAGAACAGCTGATTCAGATAGGAGGCGTCAGGTGTGAACCAATTAAAACAAAGCAAGGCTTGATGTTAGGAAATACCGCTTGGGGTGAGTTTACACAACTTGATGTGTAGTGGGACAATTCACTTCAGAACATGTGTGTACAAAAGGCTCTCTTTAACTAAATGTAGCTACCGGTAGTTCCACTAGAGAAGAAGAATGTCCTAAGTTTAGGCACAGATAAAGACTTTCATTGTCTCGGATACAATGATCACCAGGCCTGGTTTTGATTTTATTGTTAATTGTTTTATGATGGTTATCCATCCTGAACGTCATGTGTTAAGATGGAAAAGGGGAATATACATATAATTAATTAATTAATTTGAGAACACTGTTGTTTAATGTTTCTGTGAAACATTGTGGCATCAGATCATTAGAGTAAATGATCTGCAACACCTTTGGAAGTATAAAGTTCTACGATTCTTTTAGTATTTTTTTAGGGCTATACCAAAACATAGATGCAGCAGCTAATCCTATTTGCTTCCATGCAGCCTTTAATAGCTTGTTCAACAAATCTTTATTAAATGTTTTGGACAACACCTACACTTGGCATAATGTTAGCATTTTCCACGAATTTGAAAATCCAAATTCAGCAGCAATATGCACAGGGATTTAAGTTACTTGAGTATGAACAAGTCAAGCAGTAGTTGTAGCATGCCGCACATATGTAACTTCTCATCTCTTTTGGCATTTTTCATCTCAATTTAGTATGTTAATTTTATTATTGTCTGTGCTGATTTCATCCCCATTTCTCTCCCCCCCCCCAGCTACTTATTTATTCACATTTTTTAAAATAAAATTTAATAGTGCATAGGTTGCAGGCTTTTTTATCTTTAATTTTGGCCACTGGTTAAATTGTCGAGGGAAACTGAATATTTTTCTATTGTTTTTCCCCTCTAGACTTGTCCTTGCCTTTACTGAATTTGTAAGCACTCTCAGAGATAATCTTTTATTTGGCACAAGCACAAAAAGTCTTATAGCTTCCTTCTCTTCTTTTGTCTTGATTTTGAATGAGGCACTTTAAAAAGGGGGGTAAAGCTCATTTGGCATTTTTGGTAAGATTTAACTCCCCTCAAAACATATTTAGTTGATCATGACTTATGAGCTATTTCAAACACTGTGGATTGTCTTTATTGTGGTGCTAAAGGAGTCATTTCACCAGGGCAACATGGGGGTGGGATATACACCTAAAATATTGTAAGTGTACATTTAGAACATATGTTTGTAGATCTGCTTGCCTGATCATTTACTTGCCATGTGTGTCCATCAGCTGTCAGATTTTCTCCCTGCTCATATCAGTGCCACACAACTATTTTTATATCCTGCTGTTGCTCTGTGGCAGTAGAAGGCCAGTGTATGGCTGTTAATGGATATTGTTGCCTGCCACCTCAATCTCCAAGTGGTGTGAGATTCCAGGGGTTCTAAGCACTTACCCAGGGTTCATGTTTCCTTGAACAGGAATGAGGCACAGCAGAAGATTGTGGTGTCTTTATGATATATGGTTTATTTACACATATACACAACCTCAGCAGGGACGCGGGTGGCGCTGTGGTCTAAACCACAGAGCCTAGGACTTGCCAATCAGAAGGTCAGCGGTTTGAATCCCTGCGACAGGGTGAGCTCCCATTGTTTGGTCCCAGCTCCTGCCCACCTAGCAGTTTGAAAGCACGTCAAAGTGCAAGTAGATAAATAGGTACCGCTCCAGCGGGAAGGTAAATGGAAGGTAAAGCGTTTCTGTGTGCTGCTCTGGTTCACCAGAGGCGGCTTTGTCATGCTGGCCACATGACATGGAAGCTGTACGCCGGCTCGCTTGGCCAATAACGCAAGATGAGTGCCGCAACCCCAGAGTCGTCCATGACTGGACCTAACGGTCAGGGGTACCTTTACCTTTTACAACCTGAGCATGGAGGAGTTCACAGCATTAACACCCCAAGAGGGCCTTGCTTCCGCCATACCCTCAGATTTACCTTGGTAAGTCTACATTTGGTGAAGAAGCACATAAACTGCTTCCGGAAAAGCAAATAATTTCAATTTTACCTTCTGAAGATGTCAGGTAATACTGAATAATAATAAAAATTAAAAACTATTAATATGTAATACAAGTACTTAGCAATCATTTTAAACCATTTCTATGCAACTGTATGCACATTTAACTAAATTATATTAATCTAACCAAAATATCTTTTGAATTCCCAAGTACCACCCCTCATTTTTGGAATATAAAAATTCAACACAAGTCTACTATTTTTTGAGTAATATATTAAAGCTAAGGGCACATATTTATACCCTTTCCTCTGTACTCATTCCAAGTGTTCAATACAATATACTCCATTACATCTGTGTGGAACTTGCTTATTTGTTTGTTAGTTTCAATGTTGACATTGACAACATTGATCTTCCCAGCTTTCATTCTCCCCACAGATTATCAAGCATAGCACCAGTTTATCTCATTTTACTCATTGTGTTGTTTCCATGACTGACTCAGTGCCTAGTGCTGCAGCTCAGCACAGTTCTGCTTCAATGTTGTGACCACCTACTGCTATGGCCTATTTTCGTAGAGGAGGAGGATGACCAAGATGATAAAGGGTCTGGAAACCAAACTTTATGAGGGAGTTAGATATGTTTTGTATGGAAAAGAGGGGACTAAGTGGTGATACAATAGCCATCTTCAAATATCTAAAGGGCTGTCACATGGAAAATGGAGTAAGCTTGTTTTCTCGTGTCCCAGAGGCTAGGACCCAATCTAATGGATTTAGATCATAAGAAAGGAGATTCTGACTAAACATTAGGAATAACTTTCTGACAATAAGAGGTGCTAGGCAATGGAACAGACTCCATCAGGAGGTTGTGGACTCTCTTCCATTGACAATTTTTAAGCAGAGTTTGGATGGCCATCAGTCAGGGATGCTTTAGTTGTGATTCCTGCATCACAGAGGGTTGGACTAGATGACCCTTTGGAGACCTTACAACTCCACCTGGCATGCTCAGAACAAGCTAAATGGATTGACACTATAAACAATTTAGTTAATGTGATGGTGCTGTTGTACAGAAACAAGCAAGGAGAGATCAGATACATGGTACTCCTTGAGGAGTCAGCTTCTTATTTAAGACGACAGAGTGCAATTTCTGCACATGGGAAATGTTCAGGTTAACAGGTGACTGGAAATATACCATGCAGTGTTCCAGAAGATAACCAGTAGATTCACAACCCTCTCTTGAGACCTGCAGTTTTAGAGTTTCAGCAGAATGTCTTACAGTAAGGCTGGTACCCATATTTGGTGGTACCATATGTTTTTAACTCCTAAAATGTTGTCTGCGTATTTTAGAGAAAATTATGAGTTTGGCATGTTTCCATTTTTGCCATTTTGGAGGTTCACTGAAGAAAAAAGAGATGGGTGACTTTCCCTAAGCTATCCCTGTTTATACTCAAAACTGATGGGAAAACTCCCAGCCAAAATCAGGAGATTACAGACAGTGGCGGAGGAAGGGGGTGGGGGGCGGTTCGCCCCGGGTGCCACCTCTGAGGGGGGGTGGCAAGAAGGCACCCCAGGAGGAGCTTGCCCTGCTGCCCCCGGCCACTGCAGCCGCATGCGGAGGATCCTCCGTTTGCGGCGGCGATGGAGGGATCCCACCACCATCCACTCTGCGCTCAAGCGGTGCCATTGGCAAACCGGCTGGCTGCGCATACGCGCACAGTACGTAAAACACATGCACATGTGCAGTGTGTAGCGCCGCACATGCACAGTATGTACATTGCCCACTGGGTGCTGGTTAGCCTTCCTTCGCCCTGATCACAGATCATTTTCTAAAATGAAAAGGGAGTGTCTTGAAAAAAATGCTCCATTCCTCCCTTCCAGCCCTGGCCCTCCCACCAGCCCTTTCCTTTCAAATTGTGCCCAAAACTGTCAGGTTGGATCTGCAATTATGTAAGAAGGCACAAAATCATGATCTAGGGTGATATGAAAGGCAAATTCAGACTTCACCTTTGAGTGCTGCACATAATAGGTTGTATTCAACGTAGCACTATTCCATTGACTCAAAGCTTTCTCCTTGCACAATGGAGTGTTCTCCCTTTCTACTCCTGTGTTCCATAAATCTGTCCAACACACCAGAACAGATTTGGGAATGGCAACAGACATGTGCAGGGGGAATAGAAGGGGCAAATCCAATTGTGATGTAAAAGGTAAGTCAGCTAGAAGAAAGCACCTTGAGTTTACAAGGTCCAAACATTAGAATGTTCACCAATATTCAAAGATAAAGTGAAACCTTCTCTAGAATATAGGGGCACCCTTTCATGACAAGTCTTGTAAGGTCATCAGTGTAATGGAAAATGCCAGCAGACCCCCATAAAAACAAAAGAGGACCCCTCTTGGATCAGACCCAAAGCCCATCTGGTCCACCATCCTGTCCTCACAGGGCCCAGCCTGATGCCTATAGAAAGCCTCCAAACACAACCCAAGTCTAATAGCAGTTTCCCCACTGGGTATTCAGAGGCATACTGCCCCTAACAGCAGAGGCAGAACATGGATTGTAGCCTCTGACAGCCTTCAATTTTTCCTAATTCTCTTTTAAATCTACATTAAAGTTGGCTATCACTACATTTTGTTTCAGTGAATTACATAGTTTAGCTAGTTGCTGTGTGATGCAGTACTACCTTTTATTTGTCCTGAATCTTCCAACATTCAGCTTCATTAGATGACCTCAGGTTCTCTTAATATATGAGAGAGAGATTCTTTCTTTCTACTTTCTCTACACCAAGTAGCACTTAACATGTTATTCCTAACAGGGGCAAAGCTACACAAAATGCTTGGGCACATTTTATGTCCAAGAAAGCACAGCAACCAGTCATGGCCCCAAAAACAATAATAAAACCTCATTGAAGCTATTTGAAGATTATTCCAAAAACATCAAAAATAAGGTCAGGGTCAGAACTGTTGAGGCTCAGAAAGAAAGGAATCTTCAGGCTAGATTCATCATTGTGTTGAGACACTCAGCTGCACATTGACCTCAGCGAGATCTAAGCTCTTAGGAAATAATGCTTTGTATGTCAGACAATGCAAAAGTCATGCATGCCCTAGAATAATGGTTGTGAACATAATATAAGCCTGCTGGATCAGGACAGTGACCCATCTAGTGCAGGGGTGTAGCAAGGGGGTGCGATGGGAGCGGTCCGCCCCGGGTGCCACCCTGGAGGGGGGTGACACTTGCGGTGCCACTCACGTGGCAGCCTATACAGCCGCCATGCGCAAGCAGAAGCCCGCAAGGCCGTCGTGCGCCAGCGGCACCCTGTACAGACTGTGCATGTGTGGCATCCCGTACGGAGTGTGCACGCACAGGATGCCACACATGCGCAATCCATACGGGGTGCTGCACAGGCGTCGCACTGGGTGCCGCCTGGGCTTGGTACGCCGCTGATTTAGTGCAGCATCCTGTTCTCACAGTGGCCAACCAGATTAAAAGCAACAACAACGATGAATACCAATCATATTTCCCATTCTGGACATGGGACGAATAAGCAAACATTGCCAATTTCCACTCCCTTTCCATTTTTGTCAGAATTCCATGCAGGGGTTCATTGCTTGGGGTGGGGTGGTTGTTAGCTAGGATGCCCTCTTTCTGATGTCACCAGTTTCCTCATCAGTGCCTTTTGTAATATGTCAGCCTAGTATTACATCTGTTTGGGGCCTTTATAACCCTTGGATTAATTTATCTTTCACGAATGCCTTCTCTGCATGGTTAATATGGTTTCAGTTAATAAGAAAATGATTGATTATTATAGATTTTAATGTATGTTTCCAATATCTCCAAAATGGGGTAAGAATTAACAGAATACCTTTTTTTGTTCTGCATATGTAGTTATTCTAAGTTAAAGTGGTACCTCGATTTACAAACACAATTTGTTCCGGAAGTCTGTACTTAACCTGAAGCGTACTTAACCTGAAGCGAACTTTCCCATTGAAAGTAATGGAAAGTGGATTAATCCGTTCCAGACGGGTCTGCAGAGTACTTAAACTGAAGCGTACTTAAACTGAAGCGAACTTTCGCATTGAAAATAATAGAAAGTGGATTAATCCGTTCCAGACAGGTCCGCAGAGTACTCAGACCGAGGCGTACTTAAACCGAGGTATGACTGTAATTTGAACTGGACAGTATTGTTACCAGCAATAATTTATGTAGGTTTCATGACTGAGTGATTTGCAAAATGAAAAAGGTGGCTGAAGGCAAAGGCTGAAGCCCTGTGTACATTTATTTGCCAGTAGGTCCCAAATAATAATAATAATAATAATTTATTATTTGTACCCTGCCCATCCAGCTGGGTCTCCCCAGCCACTCTGGGCGGCTTCCAGTAAAGATTAAAATACAATAAAATGTCACAAATTAAAAACTTCCCTAAACAGGGCTGCTTTCAGATGTTTTCTAAATGTCAGGTACTTGTTTATCTCTTTGACCTCTGATGGGAGGGCATTTCACAGGGCAGGCGCCACTACTGAGAAGGCCCTCTACCTGGTTCCCTGTAGCTTTGCTTCTCGCAGTGAGGGAACCTCCAGAAGGCCCTCGGTGCTTGACCTCAGTGTCCGGGCAGAACGATGGGGGTGGAGACGCTCCTTCAGGTATACTGGACCGAGGCGCTCCTTCAGGTATACTGGACAGAGAGTCCTCCACACCAGCCCGCCCCTGTCCCCCATGAACAGTACTTTTGTCTTATCAGGATTCAACCTCAATCCATTAGCCACCATCCATCCTCCAACCGTATATTACAGTAGGAACTTCAGATCAAGAACCGGCCAACATATATTAATGCTATACATCCAAATTATGAATAATCTAAAGTAGGGATCAAAGTGAGCCTCTGTTGATTAGAGAGGAACTCCCCCATCTCACATGGACAGAGAGAATTCCTATAATCATAGCAGCATCATTTAAAGTCTGCTATAACTATGCTATAGTTGATTATAATGATGGCAACAAATCCTAGTATTTGTTCATTTTCTCCTCAAAGTGAGGATTATTGGTTATGTCCATTTGTGTTCTGAAAATTATAGCAGGAGACTTGTTTAGGCTAATTTAGGTTTTTGTTAATTACAGCTTTCTGCTATAGAAGATCTACCGGTATTTAATTTATTTCATGGGGCGCTGGGAACAGTGGATTGGGTATTTCCTCTCACATGACCTCAGGCAGGAGAAAAGACTTGTGGGAGACAGCCACTTCCTCCTAAGTTTTTCAGACTCGCCAAGCAGCAATGTTCACAAAAGCTCGTGAAACAAGAATAGCAGCCTGCCTCCCTTACTGGCTCATAAATCAATAAAAATAGAAGTGACAAAGTCAATAGTACCCCTCCTAAAGGAAAAAACAACCAAGTGTGACTGCAGATCATCATAGGGAGGGTTCCACTGTCCCCAGCGTTCCACTCACAAATCTACACTTCAGGTAAGCCAATCGTTCTATTTATTTCATGGGATGCTGGGAACAGTGGATTCCCAGCACTTCCCAGGGCCATCTCAAGCCGGTTGGGCGCCCGGGCGCCGTGGCGCAGAGATCGCTCCGGCGCCCCCGCCCTCGTGGGCGGGCGCAGCGCGCAGCACGGCTTCCACGCAGCTTTGCTGCGCAGCGCCCTCCTGCCGACCCGGTGCCCTGGCACCCCCGCACCACCGAGACTACCCCTAGAGCCGGACCTGGCACTTCCCAATAAATGGGTGGGTCCACACTGCTGACACACTGATTACAAAACTTGGTGTAACACTGTACGACCAAAAGCCACCTCAGTTGAAGACACTGTGACTTGGTCAAATTTATAATGCCTAGTGAAAGTGGAGGGAGACAACCAAGTGGCTACAAAAATCTATTAAAGGAACATTAGCCATAAAGGCAGCAGAAGTCGAGGTTGATCCAGAGGAATGAGCAAAATCACAAATCTACACAAGTAAGCCAGTCGTTCTATTCAGGTTACCATTCAGACCTTATAGTTGATTGAGATCCTGATTCAGTGCTATATGAAGGGAAAGCTACTAGCAATAAGAAGTCTTTCTGTGAAGATGATTGAACAGGACCCACAAGACAACCGTTTGTTTTTGAGATGTCTAGAAATTGTAATTTTTGCCACATTTGGAACAAAATGCATTTCAAGGTACATTTCCACAGACATGGGTCTACAAGTGACATTTAAAAAAAAAACACCTCTGGGCCATATACCGGTAATATGATATGAGCAGCTGAATATACAGCAGTGATCCTCAAACCATTTTCCCCATGGACATCATGAAAAGTGCTAAGAGTCTTGGCAGACCACTTAATGAATTCAATTGCCTGTTGTAGCAATTGTAAAGTGCTATGCTAAGATGTTGTATGATTTTTAATGTTATTTTTATTGCTTCTTTTATTAAGCATTACATTTTATATTGTTTTAAATTGAATTCCATAGAAATTCAAATTATAACAAGAATAAAATGCAATTTAAGAAATAAAAGCAATAAAATAGCATTAAACGTCAGTATGACTAGTAGTTAATGCCGCGGTGGTGCCGTCTCCCTTCTTTAACCACAAATCCATAGATGCACCACAGCCCACCTGAATGAAGCTCATAAACCACTGGGGGTCACAGACTATAGTTAGGTACAGTGGAACCTCGGTTTATGAACACCTCGGTTTATGAATTTTCGATTTATGAACGGATTTTGGTTTATGAATCTGGAACAGATTAATTCACTTTCCATTACTTTCAATGGGAAAGTTCGCTTCAGTTTATGAACGCTTCAGTTTATGAACAGACTTCCGGAACCAATTACAGTCATACTTCGGGTTAAGTACGCTTTAGGTTGAGTTCTCCGTGGACCTGTCTGGAACGGATTAATCCACTTTCCATTACTTTCAATGGGAAAGTTCGCTTCAGTTTATGAACGCTTCAGTTTAAGTACTCCGCAGACCTTCTGGAACAGATTAATCCACTTTCCATTACTTTCAATGGGAAAGTTTGCTTCAGTTTATGAACGCTTCAGTTTATGAACAGACTTCCGGAACCAATTGTGTTCATAAACCGAGGTAACACTGTAATCTCTTCACTAGACTGTTCTTGGCCTTTTTTAGAAACCACGCTTAATGCATTTTTTTAAAGTAACATTGTTTCATCATTCATTGGAATTTGGCCTGAAATCAGGTTCATCTATATTCAGAACATTATAGTGAAAACAATTCCTTGAAAGAAAATCCTTTCAGTAATTAACACATGCAGCTTAGTAAAGAGATAGGGTGGTAACACTGCAAGTCAGTGATCTTTCTTGGGTTCCTGTAAGATTATTACTTTTGCTATCAACCAGAACTTGGGTACTTTATTCTTATGGATTATTTATTTTACAAAGCCTAGTAGTTAGTGTCTTGAAGGTGTTTTCCTGGTTTCTTCAAGTATTCAGGAAATACATCTTCAAGCCCACAAGCACTTCCTGGTTTCTGTGTTTTCTGGTTTCCATTTTCTTTATTTGGGAATCGGATAATTTGGTTTGACTGCAGGACCTGTTTGTAACAATACGTATCACTTCAAAATATTCAAAGGGTGTTTCACATAACTTTCCTTCAGTAATTCTTACAACAATCCTACAAGTCAGTAGGTTGATTTCACTATCCCTCTGACGTTATTGAGGCTCTAAAGCCAGTTAGTGAGTTCATAGCAGAGGTGAGATTTGAACCAGAGATTTCCTAATTCACTTAACCACTCCACTAGCTTACATTTCTTCTTAAAACTGCATTTCCGGCATGGCAATATTTATCATGTGAATAATTTTTATTTTATGATGAATAGTTTTGGGTGGTGGGTTTTTTGGTTCCTTTTTTTTTTGCACTACTTGCACTGGCGTGCTTTTGAACTGCTAGTTGGCAGAAGCTGGGACAGAGCGACAGGAGCTCACTGCCGACCTTTTGATCAGCAAGCCCAAGAGGCTACCTTGACCTCAAAGGAACAAATGTAGTCCCTTGCACACTGCGACAAATTTGTTTTGTTTTGTTTTGTTTTCAAATAATTTTTATTCATTTTCCAATATTACAAAAGCAAAAAGCAAAAAAATAAAAATAAAAACTTTTTAAAAACATATCAATTCTTGCATTTTTTTACTTAACATTGTTGACTTCCTCAATTCACCCCTCACCGGGTCCCTTTTTAAATTCCAATAAAGCAATTTCCATTTTATATCTTAAATAATTCTAACACATTTTACCATTATCACTCAAATATTATAGGGACCCAGGTGGCGCTGTGGGTTAAACCACAGAGCCTAGGGCTTGCTGATCAGAAGGTCGGCAGTTCGAATCCCTGCAACGGGGTGAGCTCCCGTTGCTCGGTCCCAGCTCCTGCCAACCTAGCAGTTCAAAAGCACGTCAAAGTGCAAGTAGATAAATAGGTACTGCTCCGGCGGGAAGGTAAACGGCGTTTCCGTGCACTGCTCTGGTTCGCCAGAAGCAGCTTTGTCATGCTGGCCACATGACCCGGAAGCTGTCTGCGGACAAACGCTGGCTCCCTCGGCCTATAGAGCGAGATGAGCGCTGCAACCCCAGAGTCAGACACGACTGGACCTGATGGTCAGGGGCCCCTTTACCTTTATTCTATTCTAAAAGCACCATCTATTCTTCACCAATAATTAATCAATTTATCCAAATAAAAATTTATTTTCCCGTCCTTCTATCTTCTATTTCTCCCCTTAGCCTAAAATTTATTACCAATAATTTTCCATAAATTTAAATATTAATTATTCTATCATGCTAAAATTTAAATACTTAAAACTAATTAAGCCCCCCTTCCCCTGGACTCAGCAAGTTCCATAAGTCGTTCCAGTTCTGGACCATCTAGATCACGGGTGTCAAACTCAAGGCCCGGGGGCCAAATCCGGCCCGCCAGACCTCGTCATGTGGCCCACCGAGCGCCCCAGCCAGCGGGACCCAGCAGCGGGACCCGCGCCACGCCGACAAAGCGCCAACAAACAGCTGGGGCCTGGGGGGGTAGAAAGGCGGCCGGAGCAGCACTGCGTGGAGTGCCCCGAGCCACAGCAGGAGAAGGAGGAGGCAGCTTGCCGGGTCAGCGCTCAGCAGCGCCGCATGGAGAGTCCCAAGCCTCTGCGACGCAGCAGTGCTCTGTAGCACTTTGAATCCTCCTCCTGCCACGGCTCGGCGCCTGGAAATGGCTGCTGCTGCTGCTGCTGCTGAATCACAGACAAAGCACCCAGCAGCGCCGCGTGGAGGAGGAGGAGGATTCAAAGTGCTACAGAGCACTGCTGCGTCCCAGAGGCTCGGGACTCTCCATACGGTGCTGCTGGGCACCGACCCGACAAGCCGCCTCCTCCTCCTCTTGCCTCACCTCCTCCTCCTCCTGCCGCGGCTCAGCCTCATGAACGTGAGCTCAGCAGCGGCTCAGCCTCATGAACGTGCAACTCTGAGGCTTTACGCACATCTGCTAAAACGGACATCCGCTGCCTCACGCTGCACGGGAAATGCTTTTTGCCCCTGTGTCCCTTCGCGCTCTTTTCTGGCGCTGAATCAAGGCGGCGACCCCCCCTTCCCTTTCTTCCTTCCTCTCTCTCGTTCTTATTCTTTCTTTCCCTCTCCTTCCTTCCTTCTTTATCTCTGTCTTCTCTCCGTCTTTCTTTTTCTTTCCTTCTTTATTCCCTTCCTTCTTTCCTACTCTTCTTTCTCTCCCCTCTTTCCTTCCTCTCTCCCTCCTGCTCCCTCTTTTCTTTCTTTCTTTTTTCTTTCTTCCTTACTTCCTTTCTTTCTTCCTTCTGTCCTTCCCATCTTTCTTCCTCTCCCTCATTCTTATTCTTTCTTTCTACTTCCTTCCTTCTTTCTCCCTTTCCGTGTTCTCTCCCTCTTTCTTTTTCTTTCCTTCTTTATTCCCTTCCTTCTTTCCTACTCTTCTTTCTCTCCCCTCTTTCCTTCCTTCCTCTCTCCCTCCCACTCCTTCCTTCCTTCCTTCCTTCCTTCCCATCTTTCTTCCTCTCCCTCATTCTTATTCTTTCTTTCCCTCTCTACTTCCTTCCTTCTTTCTCCCTTTCCGTCTTCTCTCCCTCTTTCTTTTTCTTTCCTTCTCTCCCCTCTTTCCTTCCTCTCTCCCTCCTGCTCCCTCTTTTCTTTCTTTCCTCCTTCCTTCCTTCCTTCCTTCCTTCCTTCCTTTCTCCCTCCGTCCTTCCCATCTTTCTTCCTCTCCCTCATTCTTATTCTTTCTTTCCCTCTCTACTTCCTTCCTTCTTTCTCCCTTTCCGTCTTTTCTCCCTCTTTCTTTTTCTTTCCTTCTTTATTCCCTTCCTTATTTCCTACTCTTCTTTCTCTCCCCTCTTTCCTCCCTTCCTCTCTCCCTCCCACTCCCTCCTTCCTTCCTTCCTTCCTTCCTCCCCTCCCTCTCCCTCTCCTCAGAAACATAGGATGCTGCTTTATACTTCTGGCCCTTAAACCCTGGAACCAGGAGAGCAGCTCCAGTGAGTCAACCTCAGCCAGTCCCTTTGGTGAGGGGTGGTGGCTCACTGGCAGAACATCTGTCCTGCATGCAGAAGGACCCCAGCATCTCCAGGTACCAGTAGCTCTGCAAAGCTCCTGCATGAAACCCTAGCGAGCCTCCACCACCCAGTGCAGTTACCAAAAATCATTTTTCAATAAATTGTACAATAATTGTACATTTGAATATCTACTTGCCATTATTCTGACTATGTTTCTGCTTTCAGAGCTAGTTATTACTTACATTATTACAAAAAACAGTAATAATTGAATGCAGTGACAATAATTTATGATAATAAAGAGTGGACACATAGTCCTACAGATACAACCGGCCCTTTGAGGGTGACCAAACTGCTGATGCGGCCCCCGATGAATTTGAGTTTGACACCCCTGATCTAGATCATCAAAAATTTGCATCCATTATTACCCCTCACCCCACTCCCACCCTGTCCCAGCCTGCCCCCCATTCTTCCTTGATCATCCCCTGCTGCCTCCCCACTTCTCTAAATACTGTAGTACAAAACCATCCAGTTATATTTCCACTTTCCAGCCCTATCTCAATTCCCCCCCCTTTAAGTTCTGGCCCCAGTATGGATCCTGCCCTCCCTCTCTCACTGGGAGGACATTCTTCCATGCTGGTTCTTCTTTAGAGACTCCTTGGATCAGACATATGTTCTATCCCCGCCCTCTCACTGGGGGAACAATATCCCATGCATCTTTCTCATCTTCTTTAAAGTCAATTACATTGTCCAAGACTAATTATTGTTCTTCTTGCTTCTCTTCATTCTCTATTGAAATTAATACTTTTTCACTGTCCACACAATTCTGATTCCTTTCCCGCATTTCACTCAACTGTGTATTACTTTCACACAATATATTATTTTGCCGCATTCATTTCTCAAGTCCAAAAGCAATTCCAAAAGTTCCTTCTGAAAGTCCAGGCCATCAGGTGATGTTGTGGTTACAGACATCCTGCTCATCTCAGATTTCATGAAAACAGAACAGAGCAGGAAGTGGCACAGATCTTATTTCCAAAAACATCAGGGACCAAGTTTATATCCGAACTGGTTATACTCTCATTTTTAATTCTTCTTCATATCTTAAAAATCTTGTGACCATTTGTGAAAAGAGCATTTATCAAACTTCTTATACCCAGCTTTATATTTTGTGCTGTCTTCAAAATTGACAGTTCTCAACTTCAAAGGGGTAAACAAATTCATTTCTATTGTGATATCATAATGGCGGCTCGCTGATCCTTCCAGGGACCCGACTCCAGCTTCCAGGGGCACTTTCCCCAGTCCAAATTTAATTTTTTTACAGGGATTTTAGTGGATTCAGCTCTGCTTCAGGGGGGAGGTATTGGGCCCAATCCTTGGTAATTGATAAGTTCCTTTCAGTCTTTCCGGCTACAGGCAAATTAACTGCATCACAGTTCTCTCAATGGGGGAGATCGACTTCCTATTTAAATCTCCTCCCGTGGCCAATTCTTTTCAATTAAAAATAATAATTCTTAAATTTATTTCTGTTACTCACGGTGTCCAATGTCTTCAAATCCTTTAAATTAAAAAAAATCCACCGCTCCTCCGCTGCCGGCTCGGAGCTTTGCTCTGTGAGGGTAGCGGTATACTTGAAAATGGCGCCCGCGACACTCTCTCCGCTCACTCTCGGAGCTCTTAAAAAGAGCTTACCGAGGGGCAGAGGAGTCACTTTGGGGTGCAGCTGAGCTCTTACACCCCCAAAAAGCTCAATCTGGGGTTCTTTTGGAGGTCCACATTGCTCTCGCAGTTCCCCCCCTCCCTCACAGTGCCAGGAACCTTGGAGCTCAAGGATTCCTTGTCGATTAGCGCTAGCGGTAGACCGGAAGTCTCCACGGCAACAAATTTATTTGTTTGTTCATTTGGTTGGTTGGTTGGTTAATTATTTGGATGAATTACATACTACTTTTTCAACAAGCCACGAGGCGGTTACAAGGTCAGATGAGATAACAATAATACATAAAATTCATAGAGTCATCAAAATACACAACATAACCATTTTAATGGAAACCTGGTAGAAGAAAGAGTACAGTACTGGTTGCCTTTCCTCAAAAAGAATGTTGTAGGCTGGGAAGCAGTTCCGATAAGGGAACCAAAACAATCAAGGGCATGGAACAATCACCCTATGAGGAAAGGTTGGGACATTTGGGGCAAATAAGAGGTGAAAGAGGGACGCGGGTGGCGCTGTGGTCTAAACCACTGAGCCAAGGGCTTGCCGATCAGAAGGTCAGCGGTTCAAATCCCCGTGATGGGGTGAGCTCCCATTGCTCAGTCCCAGCTCCTGCAAACCTAGCAGTTCAAAAGCATGTCAAAGTGCAAGTAGATAAATAGGTACTGCTCCGGCGGAAAGGTAAATGGCGTTTCTATGTGCTGCTCTGGTTCACCAGAAGCGACTTAGTCATGCTGGCCACATGACCCAGAAGCTGTCTGCGGACAAACGCCGGCTCCCTCGGCCTATAGAGCGAGATGAGCGCCGCAACCCCAGAGTCGTCTGCGACTGGACCTAATGGTCAGGGGTACCTTTACCTTTACCTTTAAGAGGTGAGAGAATAGAAGTGCATAAAATTATCCATGGTGTGGACATGATAACTCAAGGCTATCCAGTGAAGCTGAATGGAACTCAATGAAGGTTCAGGACAGACAAAAGACTTCTTCACACAGCATAGAGTATGGAATTTGTTCTCACAAGAAGCAGAGATAATCACCAACTTAGATGGCTTTAAAGGTGGATTAGACAAATTCATGGAGGATAAGGCTATCAGTGATTGCTTTTTTCAACCTCCACTGAGGTTATATAGCTGGGTCATTAATCTTGTTGCATGCCACCTCCAGTCTCCAAACAGTGCATGACTCCCTGGTGTTCCATATTTTCTTCTTGAAATGAGGCACAGAAGAAACGGTGCTGTCTTTAGGCTTTATGGTTTATTTACACATATAGACAATCTGAGCCTACAGTGAATGGAGGGGTTCATAGCATTATCACCTCAAGTGTGGTCCCTTAGCTGCAGCCTTGGATTCAGATTGACATCATTCATTGTGCTATGCCTGCTGCTTTGCGTATTGGTCACATAACTTGAACTCTACTGACATTGCTTCTTACTCGCTACTCTAAGCTCTTTATCTCTTGAGGGAGGGGTCCCATCCATTTGCCATCTCACACTGGGTCCCTTTGATCCTCTGTTTCCTAATGGCCTATCATCCCAGGCAATCACCACATCACAAGAGAGAGTTTGGCTTAATTAGCTTTTACATTTGCTGATTCCAGCACACAGTTTAATACATATGGGTCAGGCACCCAGTTTTAACACCCCAAACCTTAATTAAATTTGAGTTGCTGGAAACCACAGGAAGGCAGAGTAGTCTTGTGTTCAGATCCTGTTTGCAGGCTCTCTATAAGCATATGGTTGGCAAATGTGAGAACAGGGTGCTGGAGCATGTGGGCCGCAATTCACTACACACTGCTTGTGTCCTGGAGAGGTACTGCTAAGGTAACAAAAACAGCATGGGAGGCGGCAGTTAAGAGATACTGGTCTCTATAGTCACAGCAGGTACTGTGATTCTCCAACACTTTGACTTCATCCCCGAAGGCGCATTCCATTGTCTCTCAAGACAGATAGATGCCAACAACAATTCACTGAATAGTGATTTACTCATAGCAGCAGCAGCAATAACAACAACAACAACAACAACAAGCAATTATCTAATCAAGTGTTGCCTCATTCAAATACCTGCTGAAAATGTTGTACCATAGCCAGCTTCTTAAAACTCTAAAGAAATGGTTAGGTTGATTCCTGCCAAGGGTGGGGTCCCAAGGGGTTGCAAAAATGGTGCCTCTCCACTCTGGGCTGGAGTGGCTAGGAATCGTTCCTTTGTTGCTATGGGTGGCCTGCTAAGGTGTGGGGGTTCCTGAGGCAAGGGGGTAAGGTATGCCTTTGTACTTCATTATACACAGAGACCACCAACAGACCATATAGAGCATGGGTAGGCAAACTAAGGCCCGGGGGCCAGATCCAGCCCAATCGCCTTCTAAATCCAGCCCATGGATGGTCCAGGAATCAGCGTGTTTTTACATGAGTAGAATGTGTGCTTTATTTAAAATGCATCTCTGGGTTATTTGTTGTTGTTGTTTAGTCATTTAGTCGTGTCCTACTCTTCGTGATCCCATGGACCAGAGCACGCCAGACACTCCTGTCTTGCACTGCCTCCCGCAGTTTGGTCAAACTCATGTTCGTAGCTTCGAGAACACTGTCCAACCATCTCATCCTCTGTCGTCCCCTTCTCCTAGTGCCCTCAATCTTTCCCAACATCAGGGTCTTTTCCAGGGAGTCTTCTCTTCTCATGAGGTGGCCAAAGTATTGGAGCCTCAGCTTCACGATCTGTCCTTCCAGTGAGCACATAGGGCTGATTTCCTTCAGAATGGATAGGCTTTATCTTCTTGCAATCCATGGGACTCTCGAGTCTCCTCCAGCACCATAATTCAAAAGCATCAATTCTTCAGCGATCAGCCTTCTTTATGGTCCAGCTCTCACTTCCATACATCACTATCGGGAAAACCATAGCTTTAACTATACGGACCTTTGTCGGCAAGGTGATGTCTCTGCTATTTAAGATGCTGTCTAGGTTTGTCATTGCTTTTCTCCCAAGAAGCAGACGTCTTTTAATTTCGTGACTGCTGTCACCATCTGCAGTGATCAAGGAGCCCAAGAAAGTAAAATCTCTCACTGCCTCCATTTCTTCCCCTTCTATTTGCCACGAGGTGATGTTTTTTTGATGTTGAGCTTCAGACCATAATTTGCGCTCTCCTCTTTCACCCTCATTAAAAGGTTCTTTAATTCCTCCTCACTTTCTGCCATCAAGGTTGTGTCATCTGCATACCTGAGGTTGTTGATATTTCTTCCAGCAATCTTAATTCCGGCTTGGGATTCATCTAGTCCAGCCTTTCGCATGATGAATTTTGCATATAAGTTAAATAAGCAGGGAGACAATATACAACCTTGTCGTACTCCTTTCCCAATTTTGAACCAGTCAGTTGTTCCATATCCAGTTCTAACTGTAGCTTCTTGTCCCACATAGAGATTTCTCAGGAGACAGATGAGGTGATCAGGCACTCCCATTTCTTTAAGAACTTGCCATAGTTTGCTGTGGTCGATACAGTCAAAGGCTTTTGCATAGTCAATGTTTTTTGTAGGTTATTTGTCGGGCATAGGAATTTGTTCATTTTTCCCCCTTCAAAATATAGTCCGGTCCCCCACAAGGTTTGAGGGACAGTGGACCGACCCCCTGCTGAAAAGGTTTGCTGACCCCTGATATAGGACATGTGTGGAGAACCTTTTACCCTCCAGATGTTCTTGAACTACAACTCCCACCATCACTGGCCATTGACCATGCTTACTGATGGGAGTTAGAATCCAACAACTTCTGCAAGGGCCCAAGGTACTCCATATCTGATTTAAGGCTTTGCACCTTAAATTGGGGCTGAAAAACAATATTCTTTTTGCTTCCCCTACCAGCACTCTTGCAGCTTTTTGCTCTAGATGGAATTTCTGAACCATCTTCAAGGACAGCCCCATACAGAATACATCACAATACAGTGGTACCTCTCGATACACACACCTCTGGTTGCGTATCCTTCGGGTTACACACGTGGCAAACCCAGAAGTATTTATCCGGACTTTGCCGCATGCGCAGAAGCATTCTACGCGCCACGCGCATGCACAGGACAGGCACCTCCGGTTGCGAATTCCTCAGGATCCGACCGGAGCTCTGGAATGGATCCTGTGCGCAACCAGAGGTACCACTGTAGTCTAGCTTTGAGGCTACCAGGCTATCCCTATTCAGAAATGGCCATATAGAGGACACTAGCGAAAATTTTGCCTCTCAGTATTTCCAGCACATGAGGTTGACAGCAATTCACAGTGGTTATAATTCTTTCATCATGGGAAGATTTAGACAGTAGTGCAGTTATAATGTTGTAAGTGGATTACTGTTTGTGAAAGAAGTCCAGGTGAGGTCAAAGGTTCTCAAGGTAATAACTAGAACAGGGGTGGTAAATACCTGGCCAGGACCAGATTCCACTACCACCCTCCACAAAAAATGATTTCACACATACACAAGACCTCACCAATTTTGGTAGTGATAACAAAAATAATAATAAAGTAGGCATAGATAGTGAACTACAAGTCATCTAAAAAACGAGTAGCTTCTCCAAAGTTTGTTTTGTTTTCCAACTTATGCAGCTGTACAGCTTGGTGAGAGTCTGGGCTGAGGCAGGCAAACAAACCGTGTTTAAGCAAGACGTAAGCCAAACTTTAATTAAAACAACTTAACATCTGGTTATGTTTGTTTAACTCATTCATTGCCTTCAACCCTTAAAAAGGAAACCTGCTTATAAAAAAGCTCAATTGAAATCAAATTGACCAATTACATTATGGACCACATTGTAAAAAGTATAGTTTAAATAACTGTAGGCCTATGGCAAGGGCATGGGGAAGAGAGGCATCAAGAATCACATTTGTAGCCTCTATGGACCCCAAATTCTGAGTTCTGTATTCCATTTCCAAATCAGTTGCATTTTAAAGGTTATAAACAAAGCAGTCCAAATGTAATCTCTTAAATTGATACATTGTTATAATGACTGCACTTCTAAATACTCCTCTCTTTGTCTTTGTCTCTGTCTGTGCATGTGTTCGTTATATTGTGGTGTTTGCATATTTAGCTGAACAGAGCAGCAAGTTGGTGGATTGGAAGCTGAAGAAGCTCCTGGAAGCTCAGCCACAGGTGGCAAATTCACTTTCCAGTGCTGCTCAGAAAGCAGTCATTGATGGCACAGAACAAGAGTTTAAGGTAAGTTTTGACTAAGCTGTTGTCTTAGTACTTGAGGCGATTTGTGCTGTTAATGGTTATGTCTGTACAGATGTATAAGAAGATATACATTTTAACACTTGCCTTTTGTGTGACCTCTTATGGGTGGTGCTTGGTTGTACAACAAGTGATTGCTCACTTGGGCCACTGTACCACAAGATATTTAAAGGTAAAGGGACCCCTGAACATTAGGTCCAGTCATGACTGACTCTGGGGTTGCGGCGCTCATCTCACGTTATTGGCCGAGGGAGCCGGTGTACAGCTTCCAGGTCATGTGGTCAGCATGACAAAGCCGCTTATGGCGAACCAGAGCAGCACACAGAAACGCCGTTTACCTTCCCATCGGAGTTGTACCTATTTATCTACCTGCACTTTGACGTGCTTCCAAACTGCTAGGTTGGCAGGAGCTGGGACCGAGCAACGGGAGCTCACCCCGTCGCGGGGGTTCAAACCGCCAACCTTTTGATCGGCAAGCCCTAGGCTCTGTGGTTTAACCCACAGCGCCACCTTCTGATCAGCAAGCCCTAGGCTCAGTGGTTTAACCTATTTAGGCATTCTTTATTTCAACTAGTCATTTCAAATTTATGTAAGTGTAGGAAGTACACTACTGAAGTCAGTTCTCTCATTTACATAGATATGGACAGGGTCTTACTTTAATCTCTTTTAACTAGTGTGTTTTTTCGGTCAATATGACACACCACCACCTCCTTTTCCCCTGCCACCATCTTGCGGCTGCCACTTGTCCACCCCCACCCCATTCACTTGTGCCCCCCCCCTGCACCTTTGCCGCTTCGTCCTCCTTCTCCTCCGTCTCTGCTGCTTCCCATAGCTGCAGGCACAGCCTCCACTGCTTTGGTGCGACCCAAGGTGCCTGCCGGTGATCGTCAAGCACCTTCTCAGAAGGCGCTTTGTCAATCGTAAGGGTCGTGCCAAAGCAACTGCGGGAGGCTGTGCCACTGGAAGCAGCATCAATGGAGGAGGAGGAAACAGCAAAAGTGCAGGGAGGGGCAAGCAGGGGTTGGGGAAGCAGTGGTGGGAGCGTTGGGGGGTCATGGTGCGTACCAGCACCTATTTTTCTTTTTTTAAAATCCTGCTTTTAACGATTAACTGTTGGGTTTTGCTATATTGAAATCAAACCATTATATACCTAAACCCACATACGTTTCTTAAACATTTGTGCCACGTAGTATAGGTAGTGCAGTGCATTTTGGGTTGGGTTGCTTATCTTCTACCTAGACATAACTAGATAGATACAATAGTAAGTGAAAAGATTTTTATGCCTATGGGGCAGTTCCACTTATGTATAACTTTTCACCCACCTGCAGACTGTGGGTGTATACACTGCTGACTGAAAGGATTTCCTCCCCCAGATACAGAGATGCTTTGAAGTCCCAAAACAATGACTTTCATTGCTTTTTCCTTTACACTGTCGGTTCCGATAAATTGGTGATGAAAGTGTGTGGCAGCAGCAGAGGACTTTCAGTCTCTATCTTTGAACAAAGGGAAGCTTGGATCAAGTCTGATTTTTTGCGTTCAATTTAGCTTTCTGCAGTGGATTTAATGCAAAATGAAGCTGGCCTCAGAATAATACAATGGATTGAAAAGGCTAACTGAATTAGTGGGCTTAGAGGAATACATTTGTAAAGTGGCAGAAGTCCCCAGTCATAAAAAGGCTTCTTAAAATGGGATTTGCTGGCTAATCGCACTGATATTTTAGCATGTTGCCAGGCCAGGCCTAAAAAATTAGCCACGTTTGTTTATTTTGGTAAAGACCTGCGTTTTGACTGTCAGATGGCTATTGTATGAAGAGCTGGAAGAGATCCTTTTCTCAGAAAAGCAAAATCATAGCTGCTTAATTGTTGAAAAAACAAATCTAGCATAAGTGATGCTTTGTAGAAATGAGAGTTAACTCAACAAATGGCACACCAACCCCCTCTATTAGGTCAATTTGATTTAGTTAATGTGACAAAAATGGTATTGCATGCTCTAAATACACACATATTTTTTTATTAATTGGGTGTGCTTTATTTTCTTTGTTTAAGTTGCTGCAACGAAAAGGGTAGCCAGGTCTAAACACTTTTCTAATATTGTAAGAAATAATACATGGTGTCCATCTGTTCTGTTAAAGCTTTCAGCAACGAGTTGGATTTGTGTTCTTAATAAAATGCAGTTTACACATTTATAAATGAGGCATTCTGTGTTTGTGGAAAAGGATAAACTGTTACCTTCCCTGGAGGATTCTGTATCCCAGGCCTCCTTGAGGCTAGAGAATAGGCCATTGGAGAACTCCCTCATTACCAATTGTCTCAATGCAGAGGAAGGGCAAAGTCTTGGTAGCTTTTGATAACCAGTTTCAGCATTCAGCAGGCTTAGCTATTAGTCATGCATCTTAGCCTTTCCCTATTTACTTTCAAAACACTTAATAAAAATAATAATAGATTAGGTATAAAATGAAATATTTGTTTGGTACACAGCACCTCGTATCTGCAGTTTCCACACACTGCTGTGGTTTAGTCTTCTGGGATATTTTGTGTTGATAGACCCATTTGAATTTGTTACCAACATTAACATAGGAAGCTCTGGGAAACGATAATTGTAGCTTCCTTAGCTGCAAACGGCTTACTTACAATTCTGGATTCAGAAAGTTATAGCTGATGAAATGCAGTTCATTGGGGTAGTATTATAATCCTACCTTTTATCCTTCATCCAGCATTAGTGATTTATCTCAATGGGCATAAAATTAGAAGGGAGTTCTTCTTGTCATACAAGTCTGTGGGTCCATTCAGGATGACGGAATTCTTTACCAGGGCAAGCAGTGTATGGAGAAGACTAGAGCCACTGCTGTTTTAAGTGACAGATGATGTTCAGGGGTATACACACTGCTGTGTAGTCCTATGTACACCATGCTCAGGGAATCCAAATTGAGAAAGAGTAATCTTTGTTTAAACTCTGCTTTGTTCAAAGTTACATTTGGTGCAGTTAACTGATTTTGTTGTCTAGCAGCAGAACCCTGGCTGAAGTTGCCATATTAATAACCAAAGGGACTTGTTTTGCCAAAACCTCTTTTCTTGGGCTCAGCACTTTTTTCTGGTTCCCGATGTCATTTTTATCTAACACAAATAGTCTACATATTCTCTCTTGTTGAAATTGTGTATATTTTTCATTTGTAACTACATATTTATAAACAAAAGAAGTTGATGTACAGTTCTGGTTTTTCTGGCAGAATGAGACAGAAGAACATCGTGCTGAGCGATTACCAAAAGCAACAGAATGTTTTAGAAATCCTGTTGTATTCAGCAAGGACTCCACAGTCAGAAAAACTCAGCTTCAGTCATTCAGTCAATATGTTGAAAACAGACCAGGTAGGCAAAAATGTTCTGAAAGGCTGTCCTCCCACCCCCAGTCTTATGATTTAATAATATTTAACAATAAATATATTAAAAACCAGATAATGTAAGCCCACATTTCAATACACAAATATCAAGTATTATAATAATTTTACATGTCTTTCCTCTCTCTTTTTTTCAAGAGATGAAAAGGCAGAGATCAATACAGGAAGATACAAAGAGAGGAAATGAGGAGAAGGCAGCGATAACTGAAACTCAGAGGAAGCCATCAGAAGATGAAGTGCTTAATGTATATTAATTTTTTTGTCTGGTTTCATGATTGCTGATAATTCTCAACTGTATGTGGAAATAGTGCCTTTATTTGTTAAAATGAGATGTTAGGTTTTCTTAGATGTCAATCTCCAGTGCATTCAAAGCAGAGTGAGAGGGGTGCGCTGTTGAATTAGTCTGCAGCGTGGTGATAATTGTCAGATTAAAAAAAATGAATTTTTCAGAGTTCCACAGCTCCAGCTTCCTTGAGACATTTCCATCAGGGCACTTCCCATAAAGAGATTCCAGTATTGATCTACCGGGAGGATTTTAATTATTACAATAGCAGATACCGCAGAGCTGCAGTTAGAGGAAAAAGTCACATGAGACCTGCTAGAATTTCTCAGCCAACCCATTTTGTTGGCTTGGGTTAATGGGTGTTCAACCTTTCCATTATCCAGATCAGCCGTGAATTACTAGCTGAATGATGTTTGCATTAATATAATATATATGGTAATTTCTTCACTTAATTAACGGGGAGGTTCAGCTCAGTAGGGGTATGGGCTGATCATGTGTAAAATTGATTTGTGAGGGAAATATTTGATAGACCGCAGGGAGAAAGCTGCTTTTGATGGACAGCTGCGGGACAGAAACAGGAAGAAGAACAAGTTTTGACCTGAATATGTTTTATTTCTGGTTTTTTCCCCTTCTGCCACCCCTCCCCCTTTTGTTTTTGGTTTTGAGGATTGGTTGGTTTGTTTTTTGGTCTAGAGGTACCACATAATTTTTGTGACTTTTTTATTGCTTTCCACCTTTTGTCTAAATAGTAGTTATTTTTGCTGAGGAGCTCAGTGCCATCTAGATAATGTGAAGTGTTTAAATTCTTATACTGAATGACCACATGTCTAACAATTTGCCAGCTGATAATTTTTTTATTTAAGAACAGTTGTGCTTTAATAAAGCTGAAGAGGTCTTGCTCAGCAAGTTCATAATATATATGCAAATTGTACATATGAACTCTGGGGAAGTTTTCATCCTGACACAGCATTCCTTTTAACCTTGCAGTATTTTGTACAGTCCTGAGAGCTGTCATTGGCAAGGTTTTGTAATATTTTCAATTAACTATGAAGAATAGTAGGCAGTTACCTTTCATTATTGTTTTTCCACCCACATTACCTCTTCCCTTCCTATACTTGAGAGGCTACAACAACCAGTTTGGGGGGATGGGGATGAGAAAAGTAAAATAGCCTTTCTTTCACAGCTTCTTTTCCTCTTTCTGGTGATGGAGGACTGGTGTCCTATAAATTTGCATGTCTGCCCTGTCCTAAAACAACTACACTGTCCATGGGTTCTAAGAGGTACCACCTTGTGAGCTTTTACTTTTATCACAATTTGCAAAAAAAAACTTTGTGTATTGATTCATTTAGCTACTGTTTAAGGAGAAAATAATTTATTGTGGCTGGCTGTCGCATCCAGCAACTAGTAGAGACATGATAAGGAAATAGCGTATTTTATCCCTTCCTAAAAATGTAATATCTATATATACATTCCTTTGCAAAAGACAATTGGATTCCCAAAATTAGCTTTTCAGCTCTAACCTGCTCTCAGTGAGTTTTAATTAACATCCTCAAAGAGGCTTAATGGTGCTTCCAAAGTACATCTACCTTACTTTTGTATTGCCAAAACAGAGCTTCAGTTTCAGCATATGATGACTTAACTACCCTATTTACTTAAACACTGTTTTAGATATAAATTGCATCCCAGTTGGAACTGAGAGGAATCTATCTCTAGCCTGGTCAGAACCACCATTGGTAGTTTTCGTTAGTAGCATTAAAACAATTTTATAGCTGATAAGTTCAGAACATTTGAGAGATCTGCTGTCTTCTGTCGTGCCTTTCAGGATAGCATTAATAACCGGTAATACATCTTCTTCATATTTCTTTCTTTCTTGGACAAGCTCTACGTTATACTTATCACATGAAAGATGTGGAAATTTTAAAATGATGTCACTGCAAGGTTGGGATGAATGAACCCAAACTAGACTGCAGGCTTTTTCTCTTTTTGCAGTATGGCGGTGGCACCTGAGCATTTATTCAATCATTTTTGTTGCCACTTAACAGCATTAATTAGCAATGCATTTACCAGACTGTGGGGTAAAACCAGAAGACATTTTACTGTTATTTTTGTAGAATAGCACTATTAAAATATACACAAGGGATTGATACACAAAGAAAAGAATGGTGTTTATGGTTGTTGTGTTTTTTTGGGGGGGTTTGTTTGTTTCAAATCACAAATCTTAATATATTTAACTATAGATTCCCTGGCTAAAAATTGGCTGTGTAGGATGAAATAAAATTTGAGGAGTATTCCCCCCCAATTGTAGTAGAAAAAGCAGCTTTATAGGTTAGACCCATGGTGTATTAAACACTTTGATTCTTTTCTGAGATAATTTATAATAATCTATAGTGGCACAGGTTTAAAAGAAAAATTGTATAGAAATTCAAAAGTTAGCAAAGAGATTTGAAACTTTAAAACTAACTTTCAATAAGTGATTTTAATGGGACACACCTCATAATGAAATTTGGCAGATGGTTGAGATTTATGAATTGTGTTTCCAGGTTTGGTAGTAAGCATGATATTTAGGTAAGTGCCTTACTAAGTGTTTCTGGGAAGGAAAAAATGCAACTTAACAACTGATGCCTTTTCTTGTTGTTTGTTCTTTTTAACAGAAAGGGTTCAAAGACACCAGTCAGTATGTTGTAGGAGAATTGGCAGCACTAGAGAATGAGCAAAAGCAAATTGACACCCGTGCCGCGCTGGTGGAGAAGCGCCTTCGCTATCTCATGGACACAGGTACGGTGCCCAATTACACTGTAAACAGTTTTGGCAAATTGAGCGTTCACAAACTCTTATAGAGTTTTGGAAGTGTGAATCTTTGAAGCTTGAATGTTCAGCAAAACTGCCTTGAAAATAAAAAGGCTGCGATTTGCAGCCACCTCTCTGGGCCCTGGTGATAAGAGTGCCTTCATGGGAAGTGATAACTTGCCCTGATACCGTGTGAGCCAGCACTATTGAACAGTGTGCTCATCCATGCAGAGTTGGAATACACATCTGTGCCTCATTGATATGCCACTGCTAAAAAAAGAGAGAGAGAAAGATCTTCACTGTTCTACTGATTCAGTGTGGGGAGGAGGGGGGAGATTTGGCCAGTTAAAGCCTTGTACCACATGAAACAGAGCACAGTATAGGGGGAAGGCTCCACTGTCTAGATCACTGAAATTTGAGAATACTATCTGGTTACTGACGTGCCACAATTATTATTTTTTTCAGGGTGGCAGGTTGGGATTTTTCTTTAAGTGTATAATGCTTTGCGTAGCTGCTGCAGCCAAAAAGGATTAAAGCATATACTGTAGTTGGGATTTTATGAACTGTGTTGTTGTGATGAGATCCAACCCACTGTATATCAGATGGGTTTTTAAATAATGGTTGTTGTCATGAATTGTGGTGGGGAGGAAGGAAGGAGATTCACCAGGATCATATGCTTTGAAACAATGAATGGTCTGATATTGAAAAAATTAAATAATGCTCAATGGAAGGAAATGTATTTGTCTCACACTACATGCGACTGTACAGCTAATATCACCCCAGGCTAATGTTAGTGCCGTCTTACAAGTCTGACTTTACACTGGAACGCCATACATTCCCTTAGCTAACAAAAAATCTAGTAAACTAAAAATTTAATTAACTATAGTTAGCTAAATATCCAGGCAGATGCTGTTATTAATTTACATTGTGTTAAGGTTCCAGGGAATTTTGTCAAGTATACTAAATCAGCAATGATAATCAGATTAAAAGATGCCTTCATATATATGCATTTTTGGTTTTCTGTTCATTACCTAGCCAACTTCTGTTTGTACTTTTTTTAAAAAATGAAATTGATAAATATGTCCAAGCATGAAATAAATTTAGAAGAAATTTTGTTTCAATATATCTAACTCTGGAAAATGTATTTTCTTTTTTTCTGGTAATAGCCATAATGATATGCATGGTTTTTTCTAGTATTCTTTTTTATCTTTTTGTTGTTGTTATTAGAGAGTAAATTATATTTACTTGCTAACAAAAAAATATATGACACAAACGATAGTATTAGTGGGGAAACCACATCTCATTGTATCTATTATCAGAAGAGTAGATAATGTATTTTTCAGACTTAGATATATTGCAAAAAGTTTCTTCTAAATTTATTTCACATTCATATCATGCATGGAAGATATATTTTAAAAAATAACAAACATGAGTTGGCTAGGTATTGACTAGAAAACCAAAAATGCATCTATGTGAGGGCATAGACTGTCTTTTCATATCAAAATAGTATTTGATTTTATATACTTGACATAGTGCCTTGAACATTTACACAGTATATAAAGGGAATGTTGGCGATTATTGCCATACACAGAGCAATCCACACCTCTTCCACTTAGATATGATGCAAATGGCAGTACTAAAATAAGTATGTATTGGTTAACACTAACTTGATTTGATACTAAGCAAACTTTCTTAAATACTTCAGTAATATATGTATTGTATAGTCAGCTTGCTTGGGACCCAGGTGGCGCTGTGGTTAAACCATTGAGCCTAGGGCTTGCTGATCAAGAAGGTCAGCGGTTCGAATCCCTGTGATGGGGTGAGCTCCTGTTGCTTGGTCCCAGCTCCTGCCAACCTAGCAGTTCGAAAGCACGTCAAAATGCAAGTAGATAAATAGGAACCGCTACAGCGGGAAGGTAAACGGTGTTTCCATGTGCTGCTCTGGTTTGCCAGAAGCGGCTTTGTCATGCTGGCCACATGACCTGGAAGCTATACGCCGGCTCCCTCGGCCAATACTGCGAGATGAGCGCGCAACCCCAGAGTCGGTCACGACTGGACCTAATGGTCAGGGGTCCCTTTACCTTTACCTTTATAGTCAGCTTGGTAAATGCTTGGAAATATTTTCTTACTCCAGTTAAAAATATTTGTTAAAGCTCTTTGCAATTAAGACCTCCGTATTTAAGACAAATATTCTGAGGGTTTTTGTTTGTTTGTTTGTTTGTTTGTTTGTTTGTTATTCTTTGAGTTTTTCAAAATGTGATCAGTCCAGATAAAGTGAGAGGATTTCAAAGACCACCTCCCTTTGCTGCCAATATCCTATTTGTCTTCATGTCAGAATCCCTACAGCACTACCAATGGTTACTTCTATACCGCTACTGCAGGAAGGTAAATGGCATTTCCGTGCGCTCTGGCTTCAGTCATGGACCTCCGTGCGCCAGTAGTGATTGAGTCATGCTGGCTGCATCGTGACACTTGAAGGGTCTGTGGTCACATGCCCTCCTTCAGGGCATACAAAGCTAGTGGTGTTTTCCCATTCCTCTTGTTAGTTCCTCCACTCTTTTGAGTTTCCGTCTTTCTCGTTAGATCTTCATTGGTGTGTGGAATCCTAGGCAATTCTTTTCTTCCTTCTGCTACTCCAAAATGAGACATTCCTCAAATTTAATTTAATGGCTGTTCTGGCCAGTTATCATTTATTTCACAGAAGATTCACCTTGTTCCTCCCACAATTCAAAAAGACAAAATACCCAACTTCATATGATACATATATAAAGCACCAGCTTCTTATAAATACACTAG